>NC_041400.2:187294621-187457121 GCF_900747795.2 Erpetoichthys calabaricus
TAGATAGATAGATAGATAGATAGATAGATAGATAGATAGATAGATACGCACTGTATAATAGATAGATAGATAGATACGCACTATATGATAGATAGATAGATAGATACGCACTATATGATAGATAGATAGATAGATAGATAGATAGATAGATAGATAGATAGATAGATAGATAGATAGATAGATAGATAGATAGATAGATAGATAGATACGCACTGTATAATAGATAGATAGATAGATACGCACTATATGATAGATAGATAGATAGATACGCACTATATGATAGATAGATAGATAGATAGATAGATAGATAGATAGATAGATAGATAGATAGATAGATAGATAGATACGCACTGTATAATAGATAGATAGATAGATACGCACTATATGATAGATAGATAGATAGATAGATAGATAGATAGATAGATAGATAGATAGATAGATAGATAGATAGATAGATAGATAGATACGCACTGTATAATAGATAGATAGATAGATACGCACTATATGATAGATAGATAGATAGATAGATAGATAGATAGATAGATAGATAGATAGATAGATAGATAGATAGATAGATAGATAGATAGATAGATAGATAGATAGATAGACACTTTATTAATCCCAAGGGGAAATTCACATACTATATATATATAGATATAACATAGATATAACACTAATGTTACATTGCTTTGTCTAAGTTACAAAATATTTATCAGTTTATATACAAAATTTCACACACTACTAACCCCTACTTTCTCTGCTGTTCTTTTTCCGGTTTTCTGTTCAAGGCACCATGTAGTCCCTCCATTGATGGATTAAAGGCCAGAGGTCCACATGACCATCATCATCTATTTCTTGCACGTGACGCCTGGGTGTGGCAATGCACTGTATCAGAGTGCTCTCCTAACCTTTTCTCTCTCTCTCTATTGTGCCTACATGACCACATGGTAATACCCGAACTATTCCAAAGGGCCGTTTGCACTGATTTGTGTTTTTTGTATCTCACACCCTCATACACCTTTATCGTAAGAGCATCCCTTATCTATGATGGAGCGTTCGATCAGAAGAAAATATGAAGCTGGTTTTAAATTAAACGTCGTTGAAGTGGCGAAAGAAATTGGTAACTGCGCTGCTGCAACAAAATTTGATGTGTCTGAGAAACTGATGTGAGATTGGAGGAGGCAAGAAGATGGAAAAAAAAAAATTTTGTATCTTATTTTTGAACGGGCGCATAAGTTGGGATCTGATTTTTTGATTGATTTTTCAGGTTTCAAGACCCGACTTATATGTGAGTATATACAGTAACAGTTTCTTTACATTTCTCATTGTATTTATTTACATCTTCAGAGTTTTATCAGAGTCAGTCAGTCAACTTCTAACTTGTCATTTTCTTGAGCAGGGTCGTGGAAGGTGCTGGGGCCGATCCTTAGCTAGCATAGGGCGCAAGGCAAGAATAAACTCTGGACAGGACGCCAGTCCATCGCAGGCTAAAAGCACACACACAGACATATCTGTGAAGGTCCTGGTGGTCTCTGTTCTCCTTGTTTCCTCCAGGAAATCTCTCCTCGATCCTTCAGCTCCTGCTTATTATAGCACTACCTCCGAGGCATTAGTGAGACACCTGACTGATCTATAAGCCGATCAACCAAGCACCCCAATCATCCCCGGAGCGAAGTTTACTCATGCACACACTCACACCCAAATGGAACCTGCATGCTCTCGGATGCAATTATTTATTTAAAATCTGTCCTACGTCATGAACCACTTGTCACAACACCTCAGACACACACAAGGACAAATTTAATGCCACAAATCCACCTAACCTGCATGTCTTTGGACAGAGGGAGGAGACTGGAGCATCCAGAGGAAACCCATGCAGACATGGGGGGAACCTGCACACTTCATGCATGGAGGACCCGGGATGCAAACCCTGGTCTCCGTAGTACACCGCCATTTCTTCAAAGTTACTGTTAAAAATAAAACACTTGCTTTTTAATACATTTCTTTACATTTTTCATGAGTTTTGATATTATTTATCATATATGCATAGACCAATACTGCAGTCTCTTGGTAGTAAGTGGGCCAGCAGTCAATGTGTTAAGATAAATGACATATTTGCAATTCAGCATGGCAAGTCAAGCCAGTATATTCTTTCTGCTTTTAAATTGTTAAATTAAAATTTAAAAAATGTGTCCCCAAGCAAAGAATAAAAAGTTTTCAGTCTATAAAGGGAATGATTTGTATTGCAGGGTATGAGCACAAGAATTAAAAAGGAAAGTCTACTGGGGTGTGCAGCTAATGAGTTGCTGGATATAAAAACAGTCCAATCTCTTTATTTCCATTAGATTACATGACAGCACACTGTAATGGTTCATCATTTTAACTTTACTGTCTAAAACAGTTGAGCACACTATTCTCCCTGAACTAATACAAAATCCTCTGACAAATCAAGAATTACATTCATCAAGTTTGAAAAAAAAAAATCTTGTGAATAATGCAAAAAGTAGATATCATCAATCTGTTTGACACTGTAGGATCTACACTCGGAGATGTCTCACAGTGAATGACCTTGCTTTGGCCACTGCTATTCAATCATACCCAGCACTTGCTTTCTTAGATGCGACTTTTGTCAATTTTGGCCGTCGGCTGACCGCTGCTTCATTCAGCGTTTTACATCTTTTTTTTATTGGTGGTGTATGCTGTGCCTTTTCAGTTCAGCCCTGGGAAAGGTGGTATATAAATAAAATGGATAACACTTTAGTTTTAGGTGCTGCAAAAATGCATCTATTACTCATTTATTATTACGTTGCACCTTAACACAGGCTTCTTTGTGTCTTTATAACACTTACAAAACATCAGAAAAAGTGTTTGGTCATCTCTTGAATATGAATGACTAACAAAACATTACTTTGGTGTGGTCGGAGGTGGCTTAACTGAGACTATGCTCGTATTTAGCACAAGACTAATGAATCCTTCATTTTAACGCATAATTTTACCATCAGGTCAATATGCCACACAGCACGGGCATGAATGACTGACCTACTGATGTTTTTTACAAGTGTAAGAGTAAATGAGCAAGAGATTTTTTACTACATTTTTCTAATAACTAAATTAAAGTGTTACCAAGAAATTATTATTATTATTATTGTGACTTTCTTTTATATGTGAATTTCCCCTTGGGATTAATAAAGTATCTATCTATCTATCTATCTATCTATCTATCTATCTAAACTATCTATCTTATTATTTATTGTGGCATTTACAATTTGAAGGAATGAAGGAGGCACATGTTTAGATAGATAGATAGATAGATAGATAGATAGATAGATAGATAGATAGATAGATAGATAGATAGATAGATAGATAGATAGATAGATAGATAGATAGATAGATAGATAGATAGATAGATAGATAGATAGATATGAAAGGCACTATATAATAGATAGTGTGACAGATAGGGGGCACTGTCGTCCCCTTGAACCCTCAGACAATACGCCAGACACCAGATAAAAGTCCAAGAATTAATATTTATTATTATAATAAGTGCACAAAGCACCCTCCATTCCACAATACTCAATAAATCAATACTACAATCAATAAACAATCCTCCACTCCCAGCAGCTCAGTCACCCTTCCTCCCAACTCGGCTCACTGCTGGCATCTCCCACAGTCCTTTTAAAGTCTTTAACCCGGACGTGTTTCTGTCCCTCAGTCCATGTGACTTTATAACACTTCCAGGTCAGGTGAAAACTTCTTCTTTTCTTCAGCCCAGAAGTACATCATTCGTGCCGTCCCCTCAACGGGGAAGTACTTCCGGGCTATAAGGAAAATACACGTCCCTGGGTCTCCCTGCAGCGTCCCCTATGTTATCCAGCAGGGCTGTGACGAAAAACTCCAAGTTCCATGATGCCCTGCTGGAATTCGGGGCCCCTCTATGTTGCAAGGATGGCTCCATCTGGCGGCTTGGGGGTGTTGGCCAGGATATACTGCCGGCAATCCCTCACAATAGATAGATAGATAGATAGATAGATACAGTAGATAGTTGAAGGGCACTGATAGATAGATAGATACAGTAGATAGTTGAAGGGCACTGATAGATAGATAGATACAGTAGATAGTTGAAGGGCACTGATAGATAGATAGATAGATAGATAGATAGATAGATAGATAGATAGATAGATAGATAGATAGATAGATAGATAGATAGATAGATAGATAGATAGATAGATAGATAGATAGATAGATAGATAGATAGATAGATAGATAGATAGATAGATAGATAGGAAAGGCACTATATAATAGAGCTGGCATGGTGGCAGTTGCTGACTCACATTAAGGACAGCACAGTTCGTATCCCGGGTCCTCTCTGTGTGGTGTTTGCATGTTCACTCCATGTCTGCGTAGGTTTCCTCCCATGGTCAAAGGCATGCAGGTTAGGTGGATCAGTGATACTAAATTAACCCTAGTGTATCATTGGGGTGTGTATGTGTGTGTGTGAGTGTTTGCCCTGTGATGGACTGGTGCCCTGTCAAGGGTTTGTTCCTGCCTTGTTCCCTAGACTCCAGCATCCCCTGTGACCCTGTTCAGAACTATGCGGGTTAGAAAATGACTGACTGACTATGAGATAGATAGATAGATAGATAGATAGATAGATAGATAGATAGATAGATAGATAGATAGATAGATAGATAGATAGATAGATAGATAGATAGATAGATAGATAGATAGATAGATAGATAGATAGATAGATAGATAGATAGATAGATAGATAGATAGATAGATAGATAGATAGATAGATAGATAGATAGATAGATAGATAGATAGATAGATAGATAGATAGATAGATAGATAGATAGATAGATAGATAGATAGATAGATAGATAGATAGATAGATAGATAGATAGATAGATAGATAGATAGATAGATAGATAGATAGATAGATAGATAGATAGATAGATAGATAGATAGATAGATAGATAGATAGATAGATAGATAGATAGATAGATAGATAGATAGATAGATAGATAGATAGATAGATAGATAGGTAGATAGAGATAGATAGATAGATAGATGCTATAAAGGAGGCCCCTGTAGCATTTCCTGACACACTTCTGCTGAATGATTCATTGTCGGAAAGTCCTCAGTGTTCGTGTGTCACGGAGAGGATGTACCTCATTGTTCATAATGGCACTCAGTTTTGTCTTCATTCTCTTCTTCACATTAAGGGAATGTAGTCCCCTAAGAATAAAGACCCTGCTCCGCACTTTCTTATACAGTCTCTCTGTGTTCCAAGACAGGCCAACCTGTCAGTGATCTGGACCCACAAGTACTTGTAGGAGTTGACCACTTCTACAACCACTTTCTGAAGTGTGACTGGACATAGAGGCTCTTTGGTGTGGTGAAAGTCAATAACCAGATCTTTGGTTTTGCTGATGTTAAGATGCCCATTCAAATGATGTCCATTCAATTAATTTTGTCACAGGTGGACCCCAGTTAGGTTCTGGACACGTTTCTTGCAGAATTAAAACAAACACGATGCCACAGCAAACCCTCTGAATACTTCTAGGAATGAGAGAGTTTCAGGTTTTGATTTTTAATAAATTTGCAAACCTTTCTGAAAAATGTCTTTTCACTTTGTGATTATGTCACTCACTTTGTCACTAAACTGAGTTTAGACTGATGGGCAACAATGGCAAATGTATCCATTTAAAATGAAATCTACAACACAATAAAGTGTGCTGAAAGTGAAGGGATCTTAATATGTTGTGAATCCACTGTATAATAAACCTTTTAATTTCTTTCTACTTTATAGTCTTTAGGTTCAGGGGGTCTTCATGAGCACTTCCTTCTACCCACAATGTCAAAAGTGTCGCTTTTGCTTTTGGGAGAATGGTGCTGTTTTATCATAAAAATCAACATGTTTAGAAGTAAATCAACCTGATTTTTACGGAACGCGTTCAGTTGTCACCTGCATCTGTGTATTTATCATCAATAAAACATACAAAATGAGACAAAAGATGACATGTATTAAAAATAGTTTCACATTGCAGTTTCTCCTGTCGTTTCTGTCTTTAATTACTATGCTGATGCTTAAGATTTATCTGGCGTAATTAAATATTTAGTGAAATGCTACGTTATGGAAAAGCTCTTTGTCTTTGAAAATTTCACAGTTCACAATATGGCTTTGAAGGCAATTAATTGCGTAATAAATTTTCAATGCTCTGTGGAGCTCTGTACCTGCATTGGGAGATCAATCCATCATAACATTTAAATCAAGGGTAAAGACTTCTCTATTCTCATTTCACTCTTGTTTTCTGAAACTGTTTTTTATTTATTTGTAGTAAGACTACATGAAATTAAAATTGGGTTTGCTTTCTTGACTGCCGTTGCTATATTACAGAGACTGGATAATGAAGAAGGAATACAGGCATTCAGTCATTGTAGTCGACGGCTAAGTCTGGAAGGACCCCGCTTGGTAAGAATTCCAGCTGCCTTGGGCAGGCCTTATGTTTCTATGACTACCAGGACAGGAAATGGGATATTTTAGCGGGAAACTTTTTTTTTTTTTTTTTTTTTAAGGTGAACTGCTAACCAAGAAGGAGGGATAGTGGAGAGAAAAAGGAAGCAGAAAAGCACAGGGCTCGGCTATCTAAGGCTAGGAGACAGTGAGGGCGAACTACACCCAGGGACGTCTGCTATTTGTGGGGTGGCCACCCAGAAGAAATGGCGAATAGATAGATAGATAGATAGATAGATAGATAGATAGATAGATAGATAGATAGATAGATAGATAGATAGATAGATAGATAGATAGATAGATAGATAGATAGATAGATAGATACTTTATTACTTTATAAGGGGAAATTCACATACTCCAGCAGCACCTTACTGATACAAAAAAACAATATTAAATTAAAGATTGATAATAATGCAGGTAAAAACAGACAATAACTTTATATAATGTTAACGTTTACCCCAAGGGGTGGAATTGAAGAGTTGCATAGTTTTGGGGAGGAACGATCTTCTCAGTCTGTCACTGAAGCTGCTCTTCTGTCTAGGGATGACACTGTTTAGTGAATGCAGTGGATTCTCCATGATTGACAGGAGTCTGCTCAGGGCCCGTCGCTCTGCCACAGATGTCAAACTGTCTAGCTCCATGCCAACAATAGAGCCTGCCTTCCTCACCAGTTTGTCCAGGCGTGAGGCGACTTTCTTCTTAATGCTGCCTCCCCAGCACACCACAGTGTAGAAGAGGGCGCTCGCCACAACCGTCTGATAGAACATCTGCAGCATCTTATTGCAGATGTTTAAGGATGCCAGCCTTCTAAGGAAGTATTACCGGCTCTGTCCTTTCTTACACAGAGCATCAATATTGGCAGTCCAGTCTAATTTATCATCCAGCTGCACTCCCAGGTATTTATAGGTCTGCAAAGAGCGCCCTTTTCTACGCAGTGGTGTGCTGGGGAGGCAGCATTAAGAAGAAGGACGTCTCACGCCTGGACAAACTGGTGAGGAAGGCAGGCTCTGTTGTAGGCACGGAGCTGGACAGTTTGACATCTGTGGCAGAGCGACGGGCGCTGAGCAGACTCCTATCAATCATGGAGAATCCAATGAACAGGATCATCTCCAGACAGAAGAGCAGCTTCAGTGACAGACTGTTGTCACCGTCCTGCTCCACTGACAGACTGAGGAGATCGTTCCTCCCCCACACTATGTGACTCTTCAATTCCACTTTGGACATTAACATTATTTTATTTTTTTATTATTTTATTATATTATTTATAATATAATTTATTTATTTATAATATATTATTATTTTATTATTTGAATGTTAATATTATTCTAAGTTATTGTCTGTTTTTACCTGCATTTTTATTACTCTTTAATTTAATATTGTTTTTTTTTTGTATCAGTTTGCTGCTGCTGGAGTATGTGAATTTCCCCTTGGGATTAATAAAGTATCTATCTATCTATCTATCTATCTATCTATCTATCTATCTATCTATCTATCTATCTATCTATCTATCTATCTATCTATCTATCTATCTAAGAAAGGAAACAGCGATCTGAATCCCCGAGAAGATGTATGGGTTTCATTATATGGGCTGATGGTTCTCCGGGTGCTCCTGTTGGTGAGTCAGACTCGCTCTTAATTTCTCAGGATAGTAAGAAATTAGCCATATCCATCTGCTGTCCACTTTTTTTTTTACATCATTTAGCAAGAACTGTAAGATAAGATTCATCGTTATTTCACACGGTACTTGTACATTAAACAGACGGCATGGACAGCTAGTACCCTTTTCTATTATCGTGATGCAAATTGGATTTTCATTTTTAACTTTAGGCCCCCAAAAGGGACATTAACATTAGGGTCCTATAGGCAACTATGCTCCACCCCCAGTAACTTTAAGGTTAGTATTTGTGGTTGGGGTAGGTCAGTCTAATAATTTAAACTCCAAAAATTAAGCAACTGGGGAGCCTCCCCCACAAAGCCAACACTAGAATGGGTAGGAACTGCCATCTGTTTAGTACACAAGTAAGTTTCACCCTGACTGTTGTGAAAACATAAAAAGATGTAATTGAACAAAATGCATGTGTGTATAGAAAATAGGACAAAATGATGAAACTTGTTTGTGTTTTGCGTACGTGACAAAAAGCATGTATACTTTCTAGAAGTTTCTTTTGATGATGTGTGTGACAAGAAAATATACCTTTAGGGTAATGACTTTACAAAATTGGAAAAGTACAATGAGTCAGGATGCTATTTTTTGCTTACATGGTCAACGATCAGGAGATTAGAAAGGTATAAAAGAACAAGGACATCTGCGCTCGAGGCAGATGAAGTGCGGTGTCCTAGGACTGTGTTTCTCTGACATTTTACCTTTGCCTGGTATGTATTAATAAAAGGTTTTGACTAATTTTAATTTTCTTCTCTGTCTTCAGTCACAAAAAGTGTCCACAGTTTTTTGGCGCCCGGACGTGGGGCAAGAGACGGCCGGTCGACTCCTCCAGCGAGACCATTTCAGTGATCCGTCTTACCAGCGGACTGCCGTTAACTTGAGATATCCGGCAGCAGAGCATGCAGCTCCGGCAAAAGTTAGGACTGCCCTGTCCTGAAACAGTTCTTGCGTGAGGAGCCCCTGGTCTCCTCTTTGCTACATCCACGGTGACTGAACGGATTTCCAGACAGAGCTTGCACACTTCCAGGCTGGGGTAAGCACCGGGGGATTTCCGAATATTTTTTATTTTCTAAATAACGGGAGGGCGAGTTTCCTGTTGACCGTCTAGTCATACTCATATCTCAACGGGTTGCTTAAGGTGATGGAGACTTGAACCGAATCGGACACGAAGTCACCTGAGCTGGAATCCGGGTATGTGAGCGGACAGGCTAACGGGACGAGTAACGGGGTGGTATGGAAATATAAACCGAAAAGAGCACAGATTACAGGATTGCTGTTAGGACAGAATAAATAAATCTACATACTAATAGCAACAATACCGTGTTCTCCTGGGAACTGGGACAGTACCGATAGTTAGGTGTCTCCCCTTGAAACTAAGAAGGGAACAGTTTAGGTTTAGTGAGTGGCACACTTAATGCCTCGCTGATTCATACGTACAAGGGATTAGGCGAATCAGTATATAGTTGGAAAATTAAATACAGAACCCAGGAGAGCAAGGGGACATAATGGGAATTTATAACAGTAAGCCTGTTAAATCGCCGCACAGGGGGATCAAAATCATTAGTGCTGGAGGGATTATTTTCGGAGGATCAACAGACGCCCCGTAAAAATGGGTCTCCTAGAAAATTTATAGAAAAGAAGACAGGTTTAGATTTATCCTATTATTTTTTCCCCTCCTCAGTACCAACCTCAGGCACCTCCATTATCCCCTCCTCTATCCCCCATTCCGACTGCCCCCCCTGCACTACAACTAGCAGAAGTTTCCCCTGATGATTCCCCAGGCACAGATCACTATGACCCCTCTACCCATCGTGATGACTCACCCTGTACTAGACAAACCCCCGTCTCCAAATGCACTCGAAGTCAAACCTCCACTCACAAACCAGCTCCAACTTTTTTCTCCTCTAATCCTTCACTTACTTGCCCTTTAATAGAAGTTCCCAATCCCCATTATAACCCTGCCCATCCAGCTGGACCCCAAAATCCCACAACAGTTATGATACATCGGAATTGGGACATCCAAGAACTAAAAGATGTCGTGAATGCACTTCCAGATCCAAAGGAAGTAGGAGGACTAAAATTTGTTGAACAACTTGATCAGTTAGATAGCATGTATAAGCCTAATGCTGCTGAATGGACCCAGGTACTTCGTCGAAAGTTTGGGACCACATGGGCCACTGTTAGCAGGGGTGTCCGCAATGACATTCCATGGGTATGGAACCCAGCTTTAACTCGAGGACAGGGGATAGGTGGAGAAGGCGAATTTAACCCACAATGGGAGGCATTGAGACAAAATATTGCAGAAAAATATAAAAAAGGAACGGACTGGTCCCTTATTTCTGCTGCAAAACAAAAGAGAGACGAAACAGTTGATGAATGGGCACATAGGATTCAAGACCTTATGGCTAATCACTCGGGCTTGGGAAATGCTGATGACCGCACCCGAGCTGCAGTTCCACCTTTTGTTTCCGGCTTGCGCCTTGATATACAAAACAAAGTCCGCACTTCCTGTATTGAGTGGGAAAGTGCCACGTTTGATGAAGTCAAACGACATGCTGAACATGCCGAATCGGACTCTCATGCCAAATTATTGGCAGCACAGATGAACTATTATACCAGGAATACTCCTGACCAAGGTCGAGGATATGGCTTTAGAGGAAGGGGACGAGGACGAGGAAGAGGACGAGGTGGTTTTAGAGCTCCTCCTGGTGACCACACTAAGAATCCTTTTATTCCCTCTCCCTTTAATTCCAATGCTAATTCCTTCTCTTGCTACGCTTGTGGTGAAACTGGACATTTTCGTCGGGAGTGCCCTCACAGACAGCAACAGCCCCCACCTCCCCTTATTCCACCTGTTTCCTCTGACACCCCTGACTAACAATACTGGCCATAGGAAAACACTGGGACCTCCAGCCACTCTTTTCAACTACCTTTGCTCACCCATAATTCAGAGACTGATCCTTTACTGACATTGTTCGTTGATGGCACTGAGACTGTTTTCTTAATCGATACTGGTGCCACTCGCTTGCTGGCAAAGGTCCCTGCTTCGAACGAAACTGTTACTGTGCTTACTGCTTCTGGACAACCTCACCTTTTTCAAGTTTGAATCAGCTTTGTTTTTTCTGTTCAACCCCCAAGTTGTTGTAGATATTTCCCCACACACCATTCTCCTCAAAGCCCTACACTCTTTTTCACCTTGTTTTTTCCCAATTTACAGGCCCCTGACATTTTACACTGTACTGCCCAATACTTCCCTATAGAAGTAGACACCACCTGGCTAGAATCTTTCCTTACTTCTGGTACTTGCCCCGAAACCCTTCATATCTACTGTGTTTTTATTTCATCCACAAAGGCTGCTGCTTCTGTTCATCTTACATGCTCACAGCACATATATTATCTTGGCGGCATAGTGCCTCATATTTCCTTAGCTAAATCACACACTGTTAAATGGGAGAAAATAGGACCATGGGTGGAAAAATGCCTTGAAAGAACAGACTGGTTACAAGTTACTCCAGGTATTTTTGATACTCCTGACCATTTAATAACTAAAGTAGTGTTTCAAAGGATAGCCCACTGTGAGCCTCTGGTGATCCACCCGAAATCCTCCTTCCGCCCGTACCGTACCCAATATCCTTTGTCTCCCGAAGCAGAGGCTGGCATCTCCGCCGTACATCCCGATCTCGTCAAATGCGGTACCGCCGATGGACATGGACCGTCATGCCTCAGGGATACAGAGAAGCCCTTTGTGTTTATGGTTAAGCTCTTGCCCAAAAATTTAGAAGGCTTTTGGCCGGACGGGATACAGTATGTAGATAGAAGGCTTTTGGCCGGACGGGATACAGTAGCGCTACGAAAGAAAATTGTACAATAGATACCCAGAAATTGTTGCTGTTTTTGGGGGACAATAGATACCCAGAATGTTTTTGGGGGACAATGGCCATAAAGTTTCTAAAAATTAAGCTGCAGCTAATCAAAACAACTGTAAAATCGCATTACAGCCACTGCAGACAGTGGGTTCTAAATTTTACTGAAAGAGCACAGCCGTTGCAACAATTGGCTGAGAAGGCTCTGTAACCTCAAAATTTACTCTTCTATCTGCGCCCGCGCTAGGTTTGCCTGATCATTTCTCGTCCATTCACTTTGTTTCGTGGACGAAAAGCAGGGATTTATGAATGCAGTACTGACGCAACAACATGGAGATAAACAAAGACCGGTGACTTATTTTTTTTTCTAAAACAAAACTGGATCCAGTGGCCGCAGCACTTCCTCCGTGTCTTCGTGCTGTGGCTGCAACAACAGAAGCTGTATTAGCAAGCACGGATGTAGTTCTCATGAAATTTCTTCTGTCCTTTTCTTTTTTCTTGTGAGTTAATATTCTCTGTGACTGTAGCCTTTTTCTGGGAATGCGGTCTTGCTGTGGTATCGTACCGTGTGGTTTCTCGATAGTTGGATTTGTCCTTGTTGTCGTAATTGGATCGCCACGGAAGTTTTTTTTTTCCCTTGTTGTCGCTGACTCAGTTCGCCAACGAAGTCTCCTTGATCTGGAAACCGGCGCCGTTAGCTGAGCAGGATTGTGTTAACACCAGCTAACATCATGAGAGGCTGTTTTATGTTTGTTTGTCCTGAAGAGTTGAACTTGCTTTTCTTCAGAGTCCATTTGTTTCTGTTTCCTTTGCTGCATTGTTTTCAAATATAGTGTAAATATAGAATAATACTGGGGTGAAGTGTGTTGAAAATGGTTTGGGTGATTTTGTGTGTTATAGAGTGTATTAAAGGGATCCCTATGAGTATCAGAATGTACTCTGTACTTTGTCAAATGTTACAATTGAAAAATGGAGCACCCTCAACCAGTTACGCAGTGGTCCAAGGGGACCGCCTGCTGGAAGCAAATCAAATTTCATCAAGCTAAGTGCACAAAACAGCTGAACTCGTAGCACTCACTCAAGCATGTCAGCTGTCCGAAGGGAAGATCGTAACAATTTATACAGATTCCAGGTATGCTTTTGGAGTCTGCCATGATCATGGAACACTATGGAAATTAAGGGAATTTAAGACCAGTCCTGGAGAGCTCTAACTAAAAACTGAAAAAGATAATTATCGATTTGTGTGATTGGTTTAGCGCAAATGAATGTCTCCACTTTTGTTTAAGGCTTGTAAATATACAAAAGTATTTTTCCTTTTAAACCCTGATCAAGTTTGAAGGGAAAATGCTCTTTTAATAATATTACATGAGAAGGGAGACAAGTTTTTTGGCGATAAGCGGAATGTGTCTAATTGTGATATGAATGTGTGTGTCTAATTGTGATATGAATGTGTGTGTCTAATTGTGATATGAATGGAAGTTATGTATTTTAGGTACTGTAAAGGAAGAGCATGGTGACGCAGTGGTCAGCACACTTGATATGAATAAAGGTTCAAGCACGTATGTTTTCCTTGTTAATAATAAGCATGAAGGAAAAGACGCGTTTAAGTATGTTGCATAGATAACTTTTAAGCACAACTTAAGACCAGTACTGGCAAACCCATCCAACATCAGAAATTGATCGAATCCCTTTTAGAAGTTATAACCAAACCATCGGAGCTAGAGATTGTTAAATGTCAAGCTCACACAGGAAAACAGGATCCTGCTAGCAAAGGGAATGATTTAGCTGACCACTTTGCTAAAGAGGCTGCATATAATAACACACCAATTTCTTTATTCCAACAGAGAAATGACCAGGACCCTGATAATCAAATTATTTCTTTACAGAATGCAGCCACGGATATCGAAAGGAGAAAATGGTCCAAAGAAGGGTCCCTCTCTGATGGAGTCTGGACTCATAAACACACTAACAAACCTTTTCTCCCAATGATTTTCTCTCTAGTCTTGCAGGTTTGCGAACCTCGTTGAAGGAAATCCACCAGCAGGTTAATCAAGCCTGGAGGACCAGCCCCCTTTCCAAGGATTTACCAATTCCTTTGGGCACCTGGATCCTGGTTCGAGATACTCGGAGGAAACACTGGCATCAGCCTAGGTGGAGACGACCATTCCAAATTCTTCTATCCACACCACACGCCGTGAAAGTTGAGGGACTGCCTGCCTGGATTCACGCCTCACATTGCAAGAGATGGCACCCTTGATTGCTGTGCTACTATGTTTTTCTTTTCCCTTGTCTACTGCCCTGGTCACCTTGACTTTCCCGTTGGGAATTACCACATCAGTGCAGTTTGATTTCTGCTCTATTATCAACTGTGGGACTGGTCGACAAGCCCAGTGGACCGGATCTGACAAATACGTGTGTATGAGGGGAAGTGACTGCGACTACTGGCAATGGGTTTTTGCTAACACTGGAACTGAGGACTGGGGTTATCAACCTTTTGAGGCCCAAAAATACGGTTTGAAAAATCGGTTTTCTATCATAAAAGGACATGCCTCTCATTGTATGTGCTGACAACCATTGTAACTCAGGTATTTATGTATTAGGGGTATATGTATCTGGAACAGACCCTTTAGGGAGATTTCTAATTAAGATTGACAATCCTGTTACTAACACCCCTCATTCTCTGGCACACACACCCATCTCCCCAACTTTTGGTTCAGATTTTTCTATGAATATTTCCACCCTTTCATCCACTTTTTCAGTAGAAACTGGTTCTGGGAATCAGAATAGATGGTTGCAGTGGGTTCTCTATTCAGCTAAGCAAGTTAATCGTTGTCATTGTTATGCGTGCGCTGCAGCCCGTCCCCATTTAGCTACAGTCCCTTTCCCATTATCTAACATTTCTGACCCCGTGGGGTTGCCCTGCCTTCTGTATTTATTCACTACTTCCAAGAAACCCCTCTCTAGTTCAAAGTGTTCTAATCTTTTTATTCTTTTTCCCCCCACCCGTCACATGGATACCCCTATGTTTCAAACTCACGAAGGAAATTATACATGTTTCAAATCTTATGGAACGACATGGGTAGGAGAATTACCATTTTCTTTCTGTTCTCAAACTTTTCAGGTTAACTTTTCTCTGAACACCGTTCTGTCTTCCTTTCTTCTCTCCCAAACCACTCCTAGATCAGATATTTGGTGGATGTGTCGTAGGTCCAAATTATTTGCCACCCTTCCCCCTAATTGGTCTGGTACCTGTGCTCCAATCCAATTAGTTATGCCTTTTAGACTTCTATCCTTACCTCCCTCTCACTCCCCATATTATTCCACACCTCCTTTTTATTTCCGACATACCCGCTCTCTTTTCCATATGCCTACTGATATCTCCTTTCATGGCCCTGGAGTATACATAGATGCTATTGGAGTCCCTAGGGGTGTCCCAGACAAATTTAAAGCTAGGGATCAAGTCGCAGCCGGTTTTGAATCTATCATACCCCAAATTACTATTAATAAGAATGTAGACTGGATTAATTACCTTTATTATAAACAACAACGTTTCCTTAACTTCACCAAAGACGCTATTGAAGGCATACATGAACAGCTTGATCGTACTTCTCTGATGACTTGGCAAAATCGTCTAGCCTTGCACATGTTACTTGCCGAAAAGGGAGGTGTTTGTGCTATGTTTGGTGATGCTTGTTGTACATATATTCCAAATAATACCGCGCCAGATGGATCAATAACTCGTGCATTGGCAGGCCTCACTGCTCTCTCTAAAGAACTTTCCACTAATTCTGGCATTACAAATCCCTGGGATCAGTGGTTTGCATCCTCCTTCGGATCCTGGGGACAATGGATAAGATCTGTTTTCATTTCTTTGGTTGTGACATTTTGTCTCCTCCTCCTGGTTGGTTGTTGTATTATCCCTTTGTGTCGCTATATAATATCTAAGTACTTTACCGCCTCTATGGAAAGGGCATATGTGCTACATGATGAGCGCATGTCTCGTATAGCTTCTTCCATTTTCTCTCCCCCTTCCCCTTCATCAACCATTTCAAAATAGAATTATATAGGCCCACATCATTTTTGTTCAAAAAGGGAGGAGTGTGAAAACATAAAAAGATGTAATTGAACAAAATGCATGTGTGTATAGAAAATAGGACAAAATGATGAAACTTGTTTGTGTTTTGCGTACGTGACAAAAAGCATGTATACTTTCTAGAAGTTTCTTTTGATGATGTGTGTGACAAGAAAATATACCTTTAGGGTAATGACTTTACAAAATTGGAAAAGTACAATGAGTCAGGATGCTATTTTTTGCTTACATGGTCAACGATCAGGAGATTAGAAAGGTATAAAAGAACAAGGACATCTGCGCTCGAGGCAGATGAAGTGCGGTGTCCTAGGACTGTGTTTCTCTGACATTTTACCTTTGCCTGGTATGTATTAATAAAAGGTTTTGACTAATTTTAATTTTCTTCTCTGTCTTCAGTCACAAAAAGTGTCCACACTGTGCTTTATCATTCTCTTTCTTATTTTCTCTCCTTTTTTTTTGTGTACAGTGGAACCTTGGATTACAAGCATAATTCGTTCCAGGAAACGTGCTTGTAATCCAAAGCGAATTTCCCCATAAGAAATAATGGAAACTCAGATAATACGTTTCACAACCGACAAATATTTATATAAACATGATTAATACAAAATATAAAGTAAAAATACGTAAAACAAATTAACCTGCACTTTACCTTTGAAAAGAATCGTGGCTGGTGTGAGGGAGATGAGAGAGAGGAGGGTTACTGTGCAGGACGACTTTCACTCTAACTAATGGAATCCCTGCTATTTGTTGGCTCACTGGAATCTTCTTCTTTTTTTGCGACTTTAACAAGGAACCCCTCCAATGACAGTTGCTTTTGCCAGAAAAGTCACTACACTTAAGACACAAAATTAAAAAATGCTTTACGCACTTTAAGGTTTCTAAACTCTTTTGGGATATCCCCCCCAACCAGACAACACGCAGAAGAGTGTCCCAAAGCAACTGCAGGATCCCAGCACTGTAGCAGGTTCGCCATAAAAGTGAATCAGAAAAGATTGCGGTTGTGCTATAAGCCCCTTCTGTCGATGGGTGATGTGAGGAACATTATAAATGCAAGAGCACAGTATTACTTGGCCACTAACCTGGTCCCGTCCCTGCCTGATTGCTGTGTCTCTGTATAGGAGAGCGGTAGATCCTGCTACAATAAATAACCGTGCTGTTCCTGTTTCACTCTGAATAAAGCTGTTTTGCTAAAGTACTGAGACTCAGCCTCGTGTTTTGGGGTGCATGACAGGGACTCACACGTCACAGCACACATACGTGGTCACAATGCTATAGTAAACAGTATACGCTCATGTTGACTATATGAGTGAGGCATGCCAACTGAGAACGAGCATGGGAGATGATTACCCACAATCCCCACATGACGCTCGGTGGACAAAGCGTATACGTACTACTCATATTGCAAGATCTTGCTCGTTTATCAAGTTAAAATTTATTAAAATTTTAGCTCGTCTTGCAAAACACCTCGCAGACCAAGTTACTCACAATCCAAGGTTATTGTATTTCAACAAGGGTGAGCTCTAGGTTTGGATAATGACGGGAGATTGTCATGTACTTACAAAACCCTGGAGTTTATATAATTTAAAGATATGTTTGACATGTGACCATACGTGATGGTCAAGAAGAGCATTGTATTGGTCGGATTATAACGAGAAATGTCCGTAGATGAAGATTCAGATTGTCAGTGCACCACTACTGGCCAGAACCTAGAGCTTATATACTTTAAAGATACGTTTGAGACATGACCATACATGATGCTCAAGAAGAACATTGTATTTTGACAAGAGTAAGCTCTCTCCGAAGGATCTTACTGGTACGTACCTTGTTGTAAAAAGGCAAGTGACTTCCAGGATGGGATTGTGAAGAGAGATGCGTGTAGATGGAGACGGTCATGCACCACAACTGACCAGACCCTGGAGTTTACATACTTTAAAGAAATGTTGAAGACGTGAGTGAAACTAGAGACTAAAGTCTTACCTTGGGAGGAACATTGTACTTGAATGTTCACTAAGCGACCTACATGCCTTATGAGAGCTTCATGGGTGTTCGTAATATCACTGTGACAGGTGTGTTAATGAATGACCAGACAATGGTTGTGCATAGCCCAATCACTATCGTCAGCTAACAACATGTGAGGCAGAACAAGAACTGTGAGGGAGTGTGTGCCCAAATGAATGAAGAGCTGAATGAACGAGTGAGAATAGGCATACGAATATCCGAAAGAAAATGTGGATCAGTAGACTCATGTGCATATCCCCAGACAATTGTCACCAATCATCTAATTAGACCATTGTACTGTGGACACAAAGAAGGGTATCCAGATGAAAAAAGGGAGGGCATTCAATTTTCAGTCAGATGACATGCAAGGTGGTAAACCAGTCTGTGCTCCAAACATTCTGAAATAGCGATACCACCTTAAGTGCCAGTGCGCTGTCTCCTTTTCCGTTATGTTCTGCCTCTGAATCTTTGATGGGATTTGCTGCAGTCTTTGAACCGAATGTTGAGGTTCATGTCACCTCAATACTTTGGATTTTATGCTTGTAATTTGAGAGAAAATTAGATCAAGAAAGGTCTGACCTACTGTAGAGAGCTAATTAACCAGAGACGACACATTAAAATCATTAAACTTTGAAATGATGACTTACATAATAGAAAATGGAATATTTTTGCAGAAAACTATCGAAAAGACCATGAAGTATATCCAAAGGAATGAATAAATTAATTCTTAATCTTGAGCTGGTCAGCAAGCAGATCTCACGCTGAGTGCCATAAAATGAAATTGAAGATGGATGCCAAATGTACACAATATTTGAGCAAAAACAGAATTCAATGGATTAGTGAGCTAATATTTTCCAAGCATGTAAAGTCAGTCAGGAGTGATAGCTAACCTTGCGGCCCTTCAACGTTTTCAAGAAAAAAAAAATGATATGAATCTATTTTTCATCACACATAGACTTTCAGGGTCACACTTGACCAGAACAAATCTCCACATGGTGATGAATTAAAGAAAAGTATCATTTCAGGGTTATGACAATTGACCTGTGGAAAACTTCAGTTTGCTTGTGTGATACAGAAGACATGGAGATGGTTTAAACTTCAAATATTGTCATATTCTACTCTGTAGACTATTTGCCACACTTCTCATGGCTACCTGCTGCAAGTTCAGGATGCTCTTTAGAGATGTTTGTTTAATTTAAACCATATTCCTTATTTACACAAATGATCTGCCAATACAGAAATTCAAAAAAATGAAAAAAAAGGTAAGCAATGTTATAACATAAAAAAATTATATATTACAGTCTTTTTTATTTTTTATATTGCAGTGCTTTTGCAATTTGTTCTCATCATGATGGATTGATTTGGTTTTGTTGTTGTTATATTTTATCTTCTATCCATCCATCCATTATCCAACCCGCTATATCCTAACTACAGGGTCAAGGGGATCTGCTGGAGCCAATCCCAGCGAACACAGGGCGCAAGGCAGGAAACAAACCCCGGGCAGGGTGCCAACCCACTGCTGGGCACGCACACACACCAAGCACACACTAGGGACAATTTAGAATCGCCAATGCACCTAACCTGCATGTCTTTGGACTGTGGAACAAAACCAGAGTACCTGGAGGAAACCCACGCAGACAACATGCAAACTCCATGTAGGGAGGACCCAGGAAACAAACCCGGGTCTCCTAACTGCGAGGTGGTCAGCGCTACCCACTGCGCCACCGTGCCACTCATTTTATCTTATATTTTTCATTTAATATATTTTCCATTAGCCCTGGGTATGACGTTAAACTGCATCCAGCCCTCCAACTTGCAGAGAAATCATGTGGGTCAGTGGTAGGATTGGCACTCCAGCCACCATAAAAAAAACTTCACGCAGCTCTGAGACGACAGATAGGACTCCTCTCTGCTCTCCACGGGAGTAGCTCCACTGCCGAAGAGTTGAAACCGTCAGAGAGCCAATGGAGTCAGGCCTGTCGGGGAATCAGAACTGGTGTGGTGATGAGGAGGAGTCACCCGCTGCACAGAAGCACTCAGGTCACAATTTGAGGTAGGTAGGCACGTGGAATGTCTTGTCTCTCCAGCATGAAGCTGTCGGAGGACCTGCATAATCTCAAATTTCAATGGTGGCACTTGATCTGGCTGGCAGGATCCTCATTGTTGACATTGACCCGAGTGGCTGGACCAGGCCAAGGGGTCACCCACATAACACCTGGCTGCGGTCATTTCCAGAGGGTGGGACTGGACCACATGTCTGCCTGGGGGGTTGCCAACCAGGATCCCAGGTTTTGTCGTGTGGTGTGCAACGTGTCTATACCAGTGCGCCCTCCCCAACCTGACCTGATACTTTCCACTCTCCAATCATCATCCGTTGCTGCTACACTTGGACTGTGCTCACGAGTGTTCATTGTGCTTGTTGTTGTTCACGGGTTTAATTATATGTGTGACCACTGGCTGGGAATCAGAGGAGGGATTGTTTTGGTTTGATGTTAAGTTATATTTTATCTTCTGTTTTTTAGTTAACCCTTAAACTGCCACATACTTGGGGGTTAATGCACCCCCGGACGCCAAATACTTTTTTGCTGCACTTGTTAAGTAAACGTCACAATTCACCAAGAAGAAGTGAAATGTTAATGGAACGCATATTTTTTTCATGCAAAGAGCATCACAATTACTGTAACACATTTTACACACTGCCAATGAACTGTAAAAACTATTAAAAAAAAAAAAAACTACTGCAACAGTCTATTATTATATGTATTTTAATTTAATCCTGATGCTCTGCATATTCAATTAATTATCATTACTCTTCATGGTGGCTCCAAAATTTGTACTAACCCCTACTCTCTCTTCTGTTCTTTTTCCGGTTTTCTTTTTTAAATATTTTTATTTTATTAATTTTCATTGTAATCATTCCATACAAACAGATCAATTTATAACCCAACAAATTTGAAGACTAATCAAACCCCACCCCTGAGAAGGAGAGCTTAGCTAAAGGAAAATTGCTTTAGGCTTTTTAATAAGGCAACATTAAACAAAAGAAAGGGAGAAGTAAATATCTATGTAAATAAGAGATGGAGAAGGGAGTTAAATGCAATAATAGTTATTTCTCTTATTCTAAAATAATATTGATTAAATCCTGCCATGTTTTGAAAAAATGTTGTACAGATCCTCTAACTGAAAATTTGATTTTTTCCAATTTCAAATAATATAAAACATCGGTTTCCCACTGACTTATAAGAGGAGAATTAGGATTCTTCCAATTTAACAAACTAAGTCTGCGTGCCAAAAGTGTAGTGAATGCAATCACAGTTTGCTTGTCCTTCTCCAATTCAAGTTTCCAGTTTTCTGTGTTGTTGAGATCTGCACCACCGCCACCTGATCAAAGCACAGTGATGTCCCTCCATTGATGGATTAAAGGCCAGAAGTCCACGTGACCGTCATCATCAAGTCCTTCCATGAAAACCCTGAATACAATGAGGACTGATCATTTATGTGACGTAGAATACCTAGAGGGGGCTGGGTGGTCTCGTGGCCTCAGTACCCCTGCAGATTTTTTTTTTCTTCAGTCGTCTGGAGTTATTTTGTTTTTTCTGTCCTCCCCGGCCATCGGACCTTACTCTTATTCTATGTTAACTAATGTTGTCTTATTTTAATTCTTACTTTGTCTTTTTTCTCTTTTCTTCATCATGTAAAGCACTTTGAGCTACATTATTTGTATGAATGTTGTTGTTGTTGTACAAGGTGCACCTGACGCCATT
The DNA here is from genome assembly GCF_900747795.2 of Erpetoichthys calabaricus. Taxonomy (NCBI): domain Eukaryota; kingdom Metazoa; phylum Chordata; class Cladistia; order Polypteriformes; family Polypteridae; genus Erpetoichthys; species Erpetoichthys calabaricus. The sequence goes on from NC_041400.2 coordinate 187,316,517, forward strand.
GATGAAATTCAGTAAATCACCGAGCCAACTGCACTTTACTGGCTACATATAAGCACAAAGAGGCCAATGCTGATGCTTGCAGGCTCGTCTAGTGCAGCGTCTCAATCCCAGGGACAGGGATGCTGATTCGCTAGGTGGCGCCAGTGGTCACGAGCTGGTTGCTCAATGAATGTACGGCACTGACTGATCAGCTCCTGCGTGCTGGCAAATTGCACTGGGAACTGACTATAGCCGGTTGCGGTGTTCAACGAATGTACGTTGCCGAATATACTCGGCTCCGGCGTGCTGGCAAATTGCTTTGGGAACCGACTATAGCCGGTCCCGGTGGTTTAAGGGATTAACAACAACGACAACAACATTTATTTATATAGCACATTTTCATACAAAAAGTAGCTCAAAGTGCTTTACATAATGAAGAAAAGAAAAATAAAAGACAAAATACAAAATTAAAATATGGGCACTGGGCACAAAGCAGGAGTAGTCTGGACAGGGGCACAGTGGCCAGTCATTGGCAGGGTCCACTAACACCCACTCACATAGATGGAACCACCAATCAAACTATAAGCAACACATCTTTTGAGTAGGAGAAAAGGCGGAGTACTCAGGTATGAAAACCCACGTAAACATTGGAAAAACATGCAAAAGGATTTGGTCTCCTCTGCGATTAACTCCCCCTCCGTCCATTTTACAGCGGTGCTGAACCAGACTGTGCGGATTTAAAAGACAGATAGACATGAAAGACAGTATGATAGAGAGATGATCCTCATCGGTCCCTACCGACGACGCGACCCCCTTACTATTAATATACTTCTTTATTATTGATTTAGTCTTCTGTGTAACTGTGTCTCTGTGAGTGAGTGTGTACGAGTCGGGCCAAGGCTGGGTGCGTTCCCGGGGTCCCAACTGAAAAAAATACACAAATTACCGTCCCAATGATGGTGTGAATCTTAGCAGCACTGTGACCTTTACAATGTTGTGTATTTCTTTTTGTTTAATTATTTTTTGTGTGGTGTCATCTGTTAGAGTGAGAAACACAATGCACATTGTTACTACAAATGTTGGTGGTGTGCCATCTGTTGAAATGACAGAGACTTTGCAACCGGACAGACACACAGACACTTATCCATTATGGCTCAGACTTTGTTTAAATTTGGTACACTTTAAAGTTTATCGTGTTATCATGTCGGGGTGTGGCAACGCTCGGTAATCAGTGCATGCTCCCAATCGCTCTGTCACTTTCTCTATCAGATCACCAGTGCCATGCACCTAACATGAGGTACCATGTAGCCTCTTTAATGGGTGACAGGAAGAAATGTCCGAACCAGCTACAAGCATGCACCGTAAACTGTTGGCTGTAATCTCTCATGTGTTTCACTATCCTTATTGGATCTCACGTATTCAGCCCTAGGAACTACCAATGGCAGGCTGCTTCACTAACTGGGATTGCTTTTTTATTTTTACTCCTGTACTAAAACCCAGCTTACCACCAACACAGGAATTTTCAAGGCCTTCTTTGTGCCCTTAAAAGACCAGACAAACAATCCATCCATCCATCCATTATCCAACCCGCTATATCCTAACACAGGGTCACGGGGGTCTGCTAGAGCCAATCCCAGCCAGCACAGGGCGCAAGGCAGGTACAAATCCCCGGGCAGGGTGCCAGCCCACCACAGGGCACACACACACACCAAGGACAATTTCGGATCGCCAATTCACCTAACCTGCATGTCTTTGGACTGTGGGAGGAAACCCACGCAGACACAGGGAGAACATTTCTGTGTTTTGAGAAACTGTCTGGGAATAAAAGCAGGAGCTCAATTTATGCAAAAAGGGGGAGTTTCAGTTCATTTTTTAAGTTTAGTTTTATTTTAGTAGGTGTTGTGTTGCCTTTCTGACACTTAGAAAGAAGCCATCGGCATTTAAACGAAGCTTGCTGTCTGCTTAGCTGCTGGACACTTTCCAAGGAGCTCTGTCTCCAGCTAGAAATCTTTCTTTTTAGTTAGCAATTAGGAATAAATAATCAGTAACTAAAGAACTGGGCCATGTGGGAAATGTCACCTGAGAATGAATGAAGACTGCATGACCACCACTCCCCCCAGTTTGTCTAATTATTATGCTCAATTCGTTGCTCTTGTTTGTCCATCCATCCATCCATTATCCAACCCACTATATCCTAGCTACAGGGTCACAGGGGTCTGCTGGAGCCAATTCCAGCCAGCACAGGGCGCAAGGCAGGAACAAATCCCCGGGCAGGGTGCCAGCCCACCGCAGGACACACACAGACACACACACACACAACAAGGACAATTTTGGATCGCCAATGCACCTAACCTGCATGTCTTTGGACTGTGGGAGGAAACACACGCAGACACGGGGAGAACATTTCTGTGTTTTGAGAAACTGTCTGGGAATAAAAGCAGGAGCTCAATTTATGTGAGAATGGGGAGTTTCAGTTCATTTTTTAAGTTTAGTTTTATTTTAGTAGGTGTTGTGTTGCCTTTCTGAAACTTAGAAAGAAGCAATTGGCATTTAAATGAAGCTTGCTGTCTGCTTAGCTGCTGGACACTTTCCAAGGAGCTCTGTCTCCAGCTAGAAATCTTTCTTTTTAGTTAGCAATTAGGAATAAATAATCAGTAACTAGGGCGGCACGGTGGCGCAGTGGTAGCGCTGCTGCCTCGCAGTTAGGAGACCCGAGTTCGCTTCCTGGGTCCTCCCTGCGTGGGGTTTGCATGTTCTCCCCGTGTCTGCGTGGGTTTCCTCCCACAGTCCAAAGACATGCAGGTTAGGTGGATTGGTGATTCTGAATTGGCCCTAGTGTGTGCTTGGTGTGTGGGTGTGTTTGTGTGTGTCCTGCGGTGGGTTGGCACCCTGCCCAGGATTGGTTCCTGCCTTGTGCCCTGTGTTGGCTGGGATTGGCTCCAGCAGACCCCCGTGACCCTGTAGTTAGGATTCAGCAGGTTAGAAAATGGATGGATGGATAATCAGTAACTAAAGAACTGGGCCATGTGAGAAATGTCACCTGAGAATGAATGAAGACTGCATGACCACCACTACCCCCAGGTTGTATAATTAGGATGCTCAATTTGTTGCTCTTGGTTGTCCATCCATCATCCAACCCACTATATCCTAGCTACAGGGTCACAGGGGTCTGCTGGAGCCAATCCCAGCCAGCACAGGGTGTAAGGCAGGAACAAATCCCCGGGCAGGGCGCCAGCCCACACACACACACCAAGGACAATTTTGGATCGCCAATGCACCTAACCTGCATGTCTTTGCACTGTGGGAGGAAACCCACACAGACACGGGGAGAACATATAAACTCCACACAGGGAAGACCGGGTAAGTGAACCCAGGGCTCCTAACTGCGAGGCAGCAGCGCTACCCACTGCGCCACTGTGCCACCCAGACAAAGAATGTCAATGTCAATTTATTTATAGAGCACATTTAAAACAACATCAGTAATGCTGTAGCCTTAGTGCTTTACATTAAAACATGCATTAAACATAAATAAAATAAATAGAATAAAACGCAATTCAACTAGCAGTAAATTGAAAGAAACAAATAACCAAGAGGAGGGACCCAACAGCATCACTGAAGGTCATGTTAAGCAAGAGAACAGAAATCCGTCTTCAGTCTCGTTTTAAACAGTTCAATTGAAGGGGAGTCCTTAATGTAGTAAGGTGAAGAATTCCACAGTCGAGGGGCAGCAGCTACAAAAGCCGTGTCCCCCTTAGTTTTATACTTAGTGTGGGGGACCATAAGAGACAACTGACCAGTAGATCTAAGCTTTCTGGATGGCTGGTGTAAAACACACAATTGGGATAAATAGACAGGATTATACTCATGTATTGATTTAAAAACCAGCAGCAAAATTTTAAAATGAATTCTGAAACTAAAAGGCAGCCAAGTGTAAAGAGGCTAACCATCGGAGATACAGAAGCAGGTTTTCATGCCCCAACCACAGAATGAGCAGCAGCATTCAGAACCAACTGCAACCTGCGCATCAGGGATTTACTCATCCAAGAATACAATGAGTTACAGTAATCAACTGAGTGTCACACGTGTGCACTTGGGGGGCAGTCGATGGGCTAATACACTAAATGTGTTGATACACTAGACCAGGGCTTGGCAGTGTGCACTAATGTTTTTTCTCCTTCCTCTACGGATCCACAGATTTATGACAAAAACAACAACATTTATTTCTATAGCACACTTTCATACTAACAGAGTAGCTCAAAGTCAGTCAGTCATTGTCCAACACGATATATCCTAACACAGGGGTCTGCTGGAGCCAATCCCTAGGTGCAAGGCAGGAACAAACCCCGGACCACCGCAGGGCATACACACACACAAAAACACACACCCACACTAGGGACAATTTAGGATCACCAGTGCACATAACCTGTATGTCTTTGGACTGTGGGAGGAAACCCACACAGACACGGGAAGAACATGCAAACTCCTAACGCAGGGAGGACCCAGGTCTCCTAACTGCGAGAGTGCTTACCATGCTGCCTGTAGCTCAAAGTGCTTCATAACAGGGGCGCCCATCTCCAGTCCTCGAGGGCCGCAATGGCTGCAGGTTTTCATTCTAACCCTTTTCTTAATTAGTGATCTGTTTTTGCTGCTAATTAATTTCTTTTGAATTAATTTTAATTGACTTGGTTTTTAAGAAATGTTCCCTGAATTTCTTCATCACTCCTCTGAATTGTTTCATTTCTTTCCTTAAATGGCACCCAAACAGAAATGAAACGTGAAGTGAGTGAGCCAACAGCCAAGTCAGGGCCTCAAACTCCAACCAATTTAACTCCAACCAGTTGCTTAATGAGGCTCTGATTCTTGTCATTAATTAAACCCGTTCTTTAATTCCATGGTTTGTTGCTCCTCTTATTGTGCAATAAGCAAACATTTCCGAAATTGTGGATTTTCTCTTTTCTAAGAGCAGATCAGCATTCCTGAGACCTTCACCTTTCTTTATTTTCAGATATTGTATGATGGTCACAGTTTGCTGGTCCTGTTTTGGCTCATTTTGTATCTCATTATTGTTTGGCTGCTAATTAAGGAAAAAGAAACAACTGAGGGGTCTAAGTCTTCAAAAGCAAGTCAAATAAAATGAATTCAAAAGAAGTTAATGAGCAGCAAAAACAGGTCACTAATTAAGAAAAGAGTTAGAATGAAAACCTGCAGCCACTGCAGCCCTCCAGGACTGGAGTTGGGCACCCCTGCATTACAAAATGCAATAAAAGCAAATTAATAAAGATTAGCAAATAATATTATGCAGTATGTAAGAAAGAAAAAAGGTATGGTTGAATGCCCTGGAGGACAAAAAAAGAGCTTAAACTCACGTCCGGTTCCTCCACAGACTCCATGTCCGGTTTCCGGCTCATCAGACTTTCCCAGCCACTCCCAATTCTGACCTCACTTCCGGGTGAAGCCCCACAGATCCGCCTCTTCCTTCCTGCCTGCTATAAAGCCCCAGTCCCTTTGTATGACCTCAGTCCCGTACTGGACTCGGTCTAGAGAGACTAATTGGTTCTTTGTGCAAAATTTGTTTGCAGCTCTCGTAATTCTTTTCCAAGTATCCGGGGTAGATCCCCAAACCTTTTTTTATTTGGCTCTGTGTTTTCTCATTACATGAGAAAAGGTGAAAGCATGAGTAACTGTCTCAAGATCCCTAGCAGATAAAGAAGGCTTAAGCTTGGCTAAAAGACAAAGCTATAGAAAGCTTTCTGCTGTACCCTCTGCAACATCACAGGGTAAAGCGTTAGAATTAATTAATCAGATTTAATCTGTTTCTCAAAAGAAAGGTTACTGTCAAGAATCCATCCATCCATCCATTTTCCAACCCGCTGAATCCAAACACAGGGTCACGGGGGTCTGCTGGAGCCAATCCCAGCCAACACAGGGCACAAGGCAGGAACCAATCGAGATTTCAAACTTGAAGTTTGCAAAAATCCAAGAAAGAGCCAAGAAGTTCAAAACAAATTTGATGTTTGGCTGCAGGATCAACTATCAGCACTACTGTTTCATTTTGATTAACACTGAGAAAATTCACAGCCATCCATGATCCTAGTTCTACAATACGATTGTGCAGCTGATTCATTGCAGAGTTGCATACAGGAATATAAACCTGTGTGTCATCAACATAACAGTGAAAAGATATATTAAACTTCATAAAAATAGCTCATACAGGATGAAGATATTACAGTGCATCCGGAAAGTATTCACAGCACATCACTGTTTCCACATTTTGTTATGTTACAGCCTTATTCCAAAATGGATTCAATTCATTTTTTTCCTCAGAATTCTACACACAACACCCCATAATGACAACGCGAAAAAAGTTTAATTGACATTTTTGCAAATTTATTAAAAATAAAAAAATTGAGAAAGCACATGTACATAAGTATTCACAGCCTTTGCCGTGAAGCTCAAAATTGAGCTCAGGTGCATCCTGTTTCCCCTGATCATCCTTGAGATGTTTCTGCAGCTTCATTGGAGTCCACCTGTGGTAAATTCAGTTGACTGGACATGATTTAGAAAGGCACACACCTGTCTATATAAGGTCCCACAGTTCATGTCAGAGCACAAACCAAGCATGAAGTCAAAGGAATTGTCTGTAGACCTCTGAGACAGGATTGTCTTGAGGCACAAATCTGGGGAAGGTTACAGAAAAATGAGCACAGTGGCCTCCATCATCCGTAAGTGGAAGAAGTTCGAAACCACCAGGACTCTTCCTAGAGCTGGACAACCATCTAAACTGAGCGATCAGGGGAGAAGGGCCTTAGTCAGGGAGGTGACCAAGAACCTGATGGTCACTCTGGTAGAGCTCCAGAGGTCCTCTGTGGAGAGAGGAGAACCTTCCAGAAGGACAACCATCTCTGCAGCAATCCACCAATCAGGCCTGTATGGTAGAGTTGCCAGATGGAAGCCACTCCTTAGTAAAAGGCACATGGCAGCCTGCCTGGAGTTTGCCAAAAAGCACCTGAAGGACTCTCAGACCATGAGAAAGAAAATTCTCTGGTCTGATGAGACAAAGATTGAACTCTTTGGTGTGAATGCCAGGCGTCACATTTGGAGGAAATCAGGCACTGCACATTACCAGGCAATACCATCCCTACAGTGAAGCATGGTGGTGGCAGCATCATGCTGTGGGGATGTTTTTCAGCGGCAGGGACTGGGAGACTAGTCAGGATAAAGGGAAAGATGACTGCAGCAATGTACAGAGACATCCTGGATGAAAACCTGCTCCAGAGCACTCTTGACCTCAGACTGGGGCGACGGTTCATCTTTCAGCAGGACAACGACCCTAATTACACAGCCAAGATGTCAAAGGAGTGGCTTCAGGACAACTCTGTGAATGTCCTTGAGTGGCCCAGCCAGAGCACAGACTTGAATCCGATTGAACATCTCTGGAGAGATCTTAAAATGGCTGTGCACCGATGCTTCTCATCCAACCTGATGGAGCTTGAGAGGTGCTGCAAAGAGGAATGGGCGACACTGGCCAAGGATAGGTGTGCCAAGCTTGTGGCATCGTATTCAAAAAGACTTGAGGCTGGAATTGCTGCCAAAGGTGCAACGACAAAGTATTGAGCAAAGGCTGTGAATACTTATGGACATGGGATTTCTCAGTTTTTTTATTTTTAATAAATTTGCAAAAACCTCAAGTAAACTTTTTTCACGTTGTCATTATGGGGTGTTGTGTGTAGAATTCTGAGAAAAAAATGAATTGAATCCATTTTGGAATAAGGCTGTAACATAACAAAATGTGGAGAAAGTGATGCGCTGTGAATACTTTCCGGATGCACTGTATGTATTGCATTTTTAATTCCAACAGATGGCACATCACAAGCATTTGTAGTAATATATTTTATTACTTGAAATGTTTGTGATGTGCCATCTGTTGGAATGACAAATGCAACGTATATGTCTCTGCTGTATACCATTTCGTGTGGGATTAATGAAAGCAGTGTGAATGTGTTGTGTCATCAGTTGACATGACAAAGGCAATAGATTTTAAAAATAAAAATGTTTATGAGGCCCCATCTGTTGGAATGACAAAACATAGCAACCGCATATACACACAGATACACAGAAATGGAGACCCTTATCCTTTTGTTAAAGTGGATTATCTTTTTTGCATTTCATTTTATATAATTATTCATTGTCATCAGCCATACCACCTGCACTTTAAAAGAGGTCATCCACCTGAAGCTAAGCATGTTCAAGCCTGGCCAGTACTTGGATGAGAGACCAACTAAGAAAAGCAAGACAGGCTGGAACTGGTCTCAGGTAAACGTATGGCAGCTCGTTGTGTGAACGTATCACGTGCATGTACCACAAAGCTGAGTTTTTCTGCTTGGCTTGAAGGAGAAGTGAGGTGCATGCAAGTGCCAAAAAAATGTAAAAGTACAAGTACCATCTCACCAAGAGCAAGTCACACTTGTATAAGCTTCTCCATCTTCTGTAGAATTCACACTAATTGTGGTTGAGCGTGAGCAGAGCGGACACACACACGTCTTTTGTAGTGAGAACTGAAGTGCATGCAAGCACCGAAAAAATGTAAAAATGCATGCATGAGCCATCTAGTGGTTGTAGTTGAGCGTGATCAGAGTGGACTGTTCTATACATGCACATGCACATGCGCACACACATACACACACACACACACACACACACGTCTTTCGTAGTGAGAAGTAAGGTGCATGCAAGTGGCAAAAAAATGTAAAAGTACATGCATGAGCCATCTAGTGGCAGAGCGGAATTGCTTCATATACACACACACACACACACACACACATACACACACACAGGTCTTTCATTTATATAGAAGAATTACGCAATTACAGTGAAAGAAGATCATTATAGGCCGTCTTTCATGTAAAATATTACTCTATTTTTATGATGCTGCATTTAAGTCTATGATAATTATTACAAAAACAACAAGTATCAAATCAGCACTGCACATTTCAGACGTATAGTACCTATATACATAAATCAGAACAATCACTTTTGTTTTTTGGATAGAGTGGTTTTGTAATCTAAAATGACACCAGTATGTTTAACTTCAAAAGTTAATACTGGTGTTTTATTTCTTCTTAGACAAAATGAAAGTGAATTTGAAGCCCGCTGCGATTTCTGAATTTGATAACATGAGGTAAGCTGATATAATCATTGAAGCTTTCAGTTGTACCTGAAAGGATTGGAGTTTTTGTAGTTACTCTCAATAGAAAGTATAAATTGAATTCTTGAGAACACACTAACCGAATAAGAGATGCTGAGATATTCCTCGTGGTAGTGGCCAGTCTTTGAGATGTCGGCGGCGGCTTGTCAGGGACCTCAATCAGCAGAATTGATTTTTCTCTCTTTCTTTCTTTTCTGTTTCTATGTAACCTAACCAGAAAGCTCAGGCTCTGCTGACAGAAAGCATAAAAAGCTTTTTTTATAGCTACCAAAATCCATCTCTACAAAAAAAAACAATTTTAAATTACTAACATAATTATAGTAATTTCATATAATGAGAGAGTACACTGGTCATGGAGGAAATCCATCCATCCATCCATTTTTCAACCTGCTGAATCCTAACTACAGGGTCACAGGGGTCTGCTGGAGCCAATCCCAGCCAACACAGGGCGCAAGGCAGGAACCAATCCCGGGCAGGGCGCCAACCCACCGCAGGACACACACACGCAAGGGACGATTTAGAAGTGGCAGTTCACCTAACCTGCATGTCTTTGACTGTGGGAGGAAACCCATGCAGAAATGGGGATAACATACAAACTCCACGCAAGGAGGACCCGGGAACCGAACCCGGGTCTCCTTACTGCAAGGCAGCAGCGCTACCACTGCACCACCGTGACGCCCATGCAGGAAGTCACCCCTTTTAATATTTACACAGTTCTTAGCCAAAACTGGTGCTCGGTGGCACCTTCAATAAAGCAACAATGAAAAGCAAGTAAACAAAAATGAAATAAGTGGTTGATCTTTTATTCTGGTACTTCAGTTTCAGGTAGGGGCTTCCCAGTTATCAGCCTGCTCTCTCCTGAGTAAGACGTGCCATGTCAGGATCATTGCTCAGTCTCTCTTTAATAGGGGAGGGACCACAGGGGGCGGAGCCAGATTCACTCTGTGGGCGGTTTCTTAGGGCTGTAGGAGAAAAGGGAGATTTCAGAATCAGTGGCCACACCCCCTTGTGTCTGGGAGTGGTAATGCTTACCTCAGAGGGGCCTGGAAAGTAAACCTCAGCTGGGCATGCGTGACAGTGTATATACAGTGCCAATGGAAAAAGTATTCACCCCCTGCACCTTTGGAAATATTCACATTTTATCATTATAAAGGATTTACAGAGGATTTAATTGGGCCTTGGGTGGCACAGTGGCGCAGTGGTAGTGCTGCTGCCTCGCAGTTAGGAGACCCGGGTTCACTTCCCGTGTTCTCCCCGTGTCTGCGTGAGATTCCTCCGGGCGCTCCAGTTTCCTCCCACAGTCCAAAGACATGCAGGTTAGGTGGATTGGCGATTCTAAATTTCCCCTTGCGTGTGTGTGTCCTGCGGTGGGTTGGCGCCCTGCCCGGGATTGGTTCCTGCCTTGTGCCCTGTGTTGGCTGGGATTGGCTCCAGCAGACCCCCGTGACCCTGTGTTCGGATTCAGCAGGTTGGACAATGGATGGATGGATTAATTGGGCTTTTTGACACTGATCAACAGAATCAAAGTGGGATGGCATGGTGGCATAGTGGTTGACACCCAGAGTCCTCTGTGTATGGAGCTTGTATGTTCTCTCCATGTCTGGTTCTTTGGCTTCCTTCCAAAGTCCAAAAACACAGAGGTGAGGTGGTTTGGCGATGCTAAATTGGTCCCTAATGTGTATGAGTGTATTTTCACCTTGTACTATCTCAACAATATCAACTAGCAGATGGTGTTTAGAAGCTATTAAGAAGGCTAACAGAATGTCAGGTTGTAGTGGGGCTACATAATAGGTGTCTGTGCTGAGTTGCGTTTTGTTTTCATCGTCCCGTTTACTATCATGTATGAGTGTGTAAGACCCTGTAAGAAAGACGATGAAGGGAGACCGCAACCCCGAGACAGGAATTTCTTGTTTACTCAACCAATCACATCCGGAACATTCAGTTTTTAAACGAGAGGAGTGGAAAAGAAGAGAAAGGCGAGGAGAGAGAAAGGAGATTGAGAGAAGAAAGGAGCGGTTTTACGCATTCATTTTCCAACTCATCACATCACATTGTACAGTTCCACTGCTTGCTTTTTCAGTATCCGGATCATCATCACGAAAACCAGTGTAGAGAAACCCCAGGGTATGGATTCCTATCAGCCATTGCCGAGGACTTTCACGGTGAGGTTGTTTTGTATTTTCAGGAAGAAGCAAAATATCACTGCAGCCAATATTCAATTATCGCCGGACTTTATTAGCTTTGGACTCATTTATCACATGCATTTCAACTGCTGTTGATCATTAATCTGTGTTTGTGTTCCGTGTTTATTCATTTATTGTTTAGGGGCAAGGGAGGGTTTTTGTAAATATTATTATTGCATATTCGTGTGTTCATATAAATAATATATCTATATATATAAAATCCCTATGTGCGTCCAGGTGTCCGTGTGTGGGTGGCTTTTGGTGAAGTGCGCATGCGCGGGGCACGGTGCGATGCACGATATTACTGTCAGAGAAAGTTAGAGGCGTTGTACGGAAATACAAACCAGTATTACTGCGAGAAGAAATTAAAGGTACACAATACAGTGATGCATATTACAGCCACATACAAGCCAGTATTACTGTCAGAGGAGATTAAAGGCATATTACCGACACGCACGCCTGTATTACCGGCAGAGAAAATTAAAGGTATATTACGGACGTACAAGCCAGCGGACGTACAAGACAGTATTCTTCAATAAGGGTGCGCACAAAAAGGCGAGCCTCAAAAGGGCGACCTCAATTGGGCGCAGCGAATAAAGGCGCACGTAAATAAAGATCTGCACCTTTGTTGCTCTTCACATATTGCAGAGCCATTTGAACTAAATTATCTACGAACGCCTTTATTCGCCGCGCTCAGTTGAGGTCGCCCTTTTGAAGCTCGCCTTTTTGTGCGCGCCCTTATTAAATAGAGCCATACAAGACAGTATTACTGTCACAGAAAATTAAAGACACACAATACACGGCTGCAGCCCACGAACAACGGTCAGCTCAGCAAGTAGACATCAACAAAAGAAAGGCTGAAAGAAAGAAAAATACGACCGACAAAAAGAATGAGGTCAAAGTCCCTTGCCATTTAATATAGACTGTTCCTACTAATGTTTATGCACTACTGTTCTAGCGCCCGTTATTGTAACGGGCTAAATGACTAGTAGATATGTAATCACTCACTGGTGTCTTTGGGATAGTGGTGAATTGTGTGTACATATATCGTATTGAGTATTTGTCGGCCCTCGTGTGTGTATATATAGATTTATCCACTGCCTATATATCTGCACTTGATTTTACATTTCTGACTTGTAGTGCCTGTTATTTCTACATTTGGGGGAAAAAGGACTATTTGTAAGGAGTACGGCTTGTTATTAGCTTGAGAATCCTCAGGTTAGCCAAGGCTATAGTCTTAGTAGTGTAGCTGCCGGTCTGGGTAAGGGCGTTGGTCGTTACAAGGTTATATAGCACCTTGATGTGTGGAGTACAAGTCACAGGAGGTTCTGCTCAAGCTTTATAACACACTGGTGAGGCCTCATCTGGAGTCCTGGGCGCAGTTTTGGTCTCCGGGCTTCAAAAAGAACATAGCAGCACAAGAAAAGGTCCAGAGAAGAGCGACGAGGCTGATTCAGGGCTACAGGGGATGAATTATAAAGAAAGATTAAAAGAGCTGAACCTTTAAAGGAGATGAAGAGGAGACCTGACTGAAGTGTTTAAAATTATGAAGGGAATTAGTCCAGTGTATTGAGATGGTAACTTTAAAATGAGTTCATCAAGAAGGACTTAGGAGTCGTAGTGGACTTGTCACTATTAACTGCCAGACAGTGTTCAGAAGCCATTAAGAAGGCTGACATAATGTCAGGTTATATAGCACCTTGATGTGTGGAGTACAAGTCACAGGAGGTTCTGCTCAAGCTTTATAACACACTGGAGAGGCCTCATCTGGTGTCCTGGGTGCAGTTTTGGTCTCCAGGCTACAAAAAGGACATAGTAGCACAAGAAAAGGTCCAGAGAAGAGTGACTAGGCTGATTCAGGGGTTACTGGGGATGAGTTATGAGGAAAGATTAAAAGGAGCTGAGCCTTTACAGGAGATTAAGAGGAGACCTGACTGAAGTGTTTAAAATTATGAAGGGAATTAGTGCAGTGGACCGAGGCTGTGACTTTAAAGTGACTTCATCAAGAACACGAGGACACAGTTGGAAACTTGTTAAGGGGAAATTTCTCACAAACATTAGGAAGTTTTTCTTCACACAGAGAACCACCGACACGTGGAATAAGCTACCAAGTAGTGTGGTAGACAATAAGACTTCAGGTTCTTTTAAAACTCGACTTGATGTTATTTTAGAAGAATTGAGTGGACAGGACTTTAGAACTTTGTTGGGCTGAATGGCCTGTTCTCCTCTGAATTGTTCTAAAAGTCTGAGAAGTCACCGGCGCTTCTAAACAGTGTTAATATTTGGTTTTTGCCTTGCACAGTAAATCCTTAACTTGCATCTTTGGATGCTGTTGACTGACAAAGGTTTAATGAAGTATTCCTGAGCCAATGTCATGATATCCATTACAGACGCGCAACACTTTTTAAGGCACGGACGCCTGAGGGATCTTCAACTTGCAAAGATATAAGAGATCCAACTTTTGCTATATTTCTTAAGAGAAAAAATGCTATCCTAGTAATCTGATTAATATGTGATTTAAAATTTAGGTCAAAGTCAGTAATTACCCAAAAATTTTTTAACTCTGTCTCAACTTTTAAGACTAATGGTTTAAGTTTATTTCTATCCATCCATCCATTATCCAATCCGCTATATCCTAACTAAAGGGTCACGGGGGGCTGCTGGAGCCAATCCCAGCCAACACAGGGTGCAAGGCAGGAAACAAACCCCAGGCAGGGTGCCAGCCCACCACAGAGCACACACACACACCAAGCACACACACCAAGAACGCACTATGGACAATTTAGAATCTCCAATGCACCTAAGCTGCATGTCTTTGGACTTGTGGGAGGAAACCGGAGCATCCAAAGGAAACACATGAAGACACGTGGAGAATGTGCAAACTCCACGCGGGGAGGACCTGGGAAGCGAATCCAGGTCTCCTAACTGTAAGGCAGCAGCACTACCCACTGCGTCACCCAAGTTTATTTCTAATACCCTCATTACAGTAATCCCTCGTTACTTCGCAGTTCACTTTTTGCGGATTCATGACTTCGCGGATTTTATATGTAAGCATATTTAAATATATAACGCGGATTTCTCGCTGCTTCGCGGGTTTCTGCAGACAATGGGTCTTTTTACTTCTGGTATTTGCTTCCTCAGTTGGTTTGCCCAGTTGATTTCATACAAGAGATGCTATTGGCGGATGGCTGAGAAGCTACCCAATCAGAGCACGCAGTTAAGTTCCTGTGTGCTGCTGATTGGCTCAGCGACGGAGTGCTGCATTAACCAGGAAGTCTTGTCTCACTTATTCAGCATTAACGTGCTCTTGCTACTGCATTCAGGGGCTTATCACCTTCATCGTCATCATTTTTACTGCGCAGCATATTCATCACCATCATCACGTCATATATAGCTACGTGTACTTCACTATACAGTAAGTGTAAACTTATCTATCGATTTCATATTGCTTAGCAGTTGTCCCTGTTATTAATAGAGTAAAGGGTGGGTTGTAAACAATACAGGGAGGGTTTAAAAACGTCCAAATACACGTTAAATAATTAAATAAATATGGTGTCCGTACTTCGCGGAAATTCAGTTATCGCGGTCGGCCTTGGAACCTATCTCCCGCAATAAGTGAGGGATTACTGTATATCCATTTTTGCCAATCACTTAGATTTCAGATTTTTCCTTATTTAGTTTGAAGCCAGCATTGTGCCAGAAAGAGAAACAGAAGATAAGAAAGAGAATTGTTGATGACACTTAAATGGTGGACATGTGGGCAAGCTGCCCGAGCAGGTCAATAGAAGTCCACGACTTGTAAAGAAGGAGTTTTTTGTTTTCAGCTGTTTTACCTTGAAGTATACAGTATCTCTTCTCTTCATGTGTGTCTGATTTATAATAAAAATGGCATTTGGTATGCTTATCACCCTCTTGGCATTATTCTGGGCATAGAATATGGATGAATATATGCCAGGTCACACTGACCCAGTTTATATTAAATACTGTTTCATTTTCATTTCAGCCTTACATAAAGTAAATTAATTTTGGATAGCCAGAAAGCATAAAACCCATGATTCAATCATCCATTCATCTGAGAGCCATATTACAAGATAACGCAGCAATGACAAATTTATGGATTTCTCAATAGAATCAAATTAATGTACATGGACAAATCTCCAAGATAAAGAAATGAAAAATGACACATTAATATTTTAGACTGAAAGAAAAAAAAATAATAATAACCTGGTCAAGTACTTATGAAATGAAATCTAAGTAATCGTTTTCAACAGAAATACACATCACCCTGAAATGGTTTGTTTTGTTGCGAGGCCACATGTGTTCTGTATCTTCATATGATGCAATTGGGGAAAAAAAGTCTGTTTATTTTTGTAATTGTTTCTCTTCTAATTTCAGTAGACCATGGACTTGTAAATTAGCGGGATAGCTTCCATCAAGTCACCAAAAATTGGATAAGACTGAACAGAACATACAACTGGAAATGATTTGCTGCATAATAAGACTGGGGAGCCGACTCGGGGTCGAGTGTGAGCATCAGCACCTTCAAGTCGGAGGTCTTGGTTGTGGCAAACCCCGACTTCTGCAAGGTGCTGAGGTTGCCAACAGATTTGTGTAGTGATGAAGCCACTAAGCTTTTAAAATGAGGGACGACCAACACCTAAGGCCTACAATATTTCCACCCCAACACCCCAAAATTAACAACACACACCAAGAAAATGTCCAAATACAGTAGATTCAATATTTTCAGCAATGTAGCAAGAAGGCTATTTTGTGCCAATATAATCTGTGACATTTATTTCAAAGCCATGCAATTCAACTGAGAGACAGAGAGATGGACAAATGACAACTGGAGGGCAGGCAAGAGAGTTGGACAGGAAAACATGTGAAGGACACCGAAGCAGGCTATTTTAAAAGTGCTGATGTCTGCTTGGCCAACACAGAGCTACAGTCTGCAGAAGCCATCAATGATGAGAACAGGGTGAAGATTTTATTTTGGCACACAGTTGCCCATATCTGACAAGAATTCTAAGAATATATACATATGTGAGGGCTTATAATGACGAGGATCCAGCACAAAGTCAGAAGAGCCTTCTCATGCCATTAACATTCCTCGCTGCTGGATGCGACATCTGTGTGCCAGCGTTCTCCCATTTGGCTGTGACGACCCTTTGCTTCTCTCCGGCCTGAATGTATATGCATACATGATAATACATTGTATTATTGGGAATGAATGTTATCTTATAAAGCAAGTTAAATGCACATACAGTATCTCTTCTTGTACCATATTTCTCTCTTGTAATTATTTTCTCCATGATTACAAAAGGGATGGTGTAAGAGCCAATCTTAGAAAGTTAAAGTTTTGAGTTAAACTCATATTAATCCATCCATCCATCCTCTTCCGCTTATCCGAGGTCGGGTCGCGGGGGCAGCAGCTTGAGCAGAGATGCCCAGACTTCCCTCTCCCCGGCCACTTCTTCTAGCTCTTCCGGGAGAATCCCAAGGCGTTCCCAGGCCAGCCGAGAGACATAGTCCCTCCAGTGTGTCCTGGGTCTTCCCTGGGGGCCTCCTCCCAGTTGGATGTGCCCGGAACACCTCACCAGGGAGGCGTCCAGGAGGCATCCTGATCAGATGCCCGAGCCACCTCATCGGACTCCTCTCGATGCGGAGGAGCAGCGGCTCT
Source organism: Erpetoichthys calabaricus (assembly GCF_900747795.2). Taxonomy (NCBI): domain Eukaryota; kingdom Metazoa; phylum Chordata; class Cladistia; order Polypteriformes; family Polypteridae; genus Erpetoichthys; species Erpetoichthys calabaricus. The sequence goes on from NC_041400.2 coordinate 187,333,564, forward strand.
ACTCTGAGCTCCTCCCGGATGACTGAGCTTCTCACCCTATCTTTAAGGGAGAGCCCAGACACCCTGCGGAGGAAACTCATTTCAGCCGCTTGTATTCGCGATCTCATTCTTTCGGTCACTACCCATAGCTCATGACCATAGGTGAGGGCAGGAACATAGATCGACCGGTAAATTGAGAGCTTTGCCTTATGGCTCAGCTCCTTTTTCACCACGACAGACCGATGCAGAGCCTGCATCACTGCGGACGCCGCACCGATCTGCCTGTCGATCTCACACTCCATTCTTCCCTCACTCGTGAACAAGACCCCAAGATACTTGAACTCCTCCACTTGGGGCAGGATCTCGCTACCAACCTTGAGAAGGCACTCCACCCTTTTCCGGCTGAGGACCATGGTCTCGGATTTGGAGGTGCTGATTCCCATCCCAGTCGCTTCATGTTTGCTTAATTTGAATAGAATATAATTTTCTTCCATAGTCATAGACAATGGCATAGTCTTTTCCCCCTATAAGTTAGTAAGAGATAGAACCTTCTTGCAATAATTGAGGAACAGTGTGATAATAGATTTAGTTGTGTTTAGAACAGGTCCCAGTAAGCAGGGACTTGAAAGACCCATTTTCAGCTTAGAAATGGGATAAGCATACAGTTTTCTGACCGTCTAGAAATGGTTCAGAAATGATAAGTGAATAGTAACGATTTGAGATGTAACAAGATCCAACCTGCGAAAGCTGCAATCAAGTCCCAGCCTCACTGGGTCACATGTTTTGGGCCTGCACCAAATTAACATCATTTTGGACCAAACTTTTTAAGTGCCTTTCAGACAGCCTCGGTGTCACAATCCCTCCTAACCCATTAACAGTTGTGTTTGGTGTTCTTCCAGATGGTTTTAAAGTGGAGAAGGACACACAAACTGTGATTAAATTCACTACACTTTTGGCACGCAGACTTATTTTGCTGAACTGGAAGAATCCTAACGCTCCTCTTTTAAGTCAGTGGGTAACCAATGTTTTATACTATTTGAAATTGGAAAAAATCAAATATACAGTTGTAGGTTCTGTACAGAATTTTTTTAAAACCTGGCAGGATATAATCAATAAATTTTACAATAATCTCTTAAAGCAGGGGTAGGCAACGTCGGTCCTGGAGTGCCACAGTATGTGCAGGTTTTTGTTCCAACCCAGTTCCTTAACGAGAACTCAATTATTGCTGATGAAGCACATATTGCTTAAGTGACATTTTAATGCTTCATTTTAGTGGTCTCGCTTGTTAAGGTTCTCCAACCTTAATTGCTTATTTCAATCTTAAACTGCTGCATTCAGTGTTTTAATTGCTCCTTATTAGCAATAAGATGTAAAAGACAAAGCAGCCAGCAGTTCTCCAGCTAGCTTTTTTCCAATTACATCTGTGTGTGTTGTTCATGCACGGTTTGATTTAATAAAACACTTAATAGAAAAATGTGACAGACTGAAAATGATCTGTTTTAGGCTTCAAATCATTTGGATGATATCCTTGGAAAGGGAAAAAATCTACGATATAAAAGCCTTACATTGCACAGACTAACAAGCCATAAAATTAAATAAGGTCTGAGATTGGCAATGATTGGTTTCTAATTAAGCAATTGGGTTGAATGAAAACCTGTAGCCACTGCGGCTCACCAGGACCGACATTGCCTACCCCTGTTTTACATCTTATTGCTAATAAGGAGCAATTAAAACACTGAATGCAGCAATTTAAGATTGAAATAAGCAATTAAGGTTGGAGAACCTTAACAAGCGAGACCACTAAAATGAAGCATTAAAATGTCACTTAAGCAATATGTGCTTCATCAGCAATAATTGAGTTCTCGTTAAGGAACTGGGTTGGAACAAAAACCTGCACATACTGCGGCACTCCAGGACCGACGTTGCCTACCCCTGTCTTAAAGCACCAAGGAAGCAATTATCTCTGCATCTCTTTTTCCTCTCCATTCATCTCTACTGGCTTATTAAACTCATCAATTTATGTATGTTTACAAGCCTTAAGTGTTACTCTGTTGGCCATGCTCTCTCTCTCTGGGGTGGGGGCTGACTTGTTTTCTTTGGTTTTTTTTTTCAATCCTATTATTTGTAAAAAAAAAAAATGATTGATTTGTATGAATTAGTACAATAAAATTATAAATAAAAAAAAAAAAAGAGATGTAAAAAGACTAAGCTTTGAACAGAACTTTTCTTAATAAAATAGCAACAAAAGGGAAAATTCTTAACTTTCTTTTTTGTGTGAACTGTTTTACTTTGAATTTTAACTAAACTTTTAAAAACAAAGATATTTTGTCTGTGGAAGCGGGCGAGGTGTCATCTTTCTTCAGCATGAACACACTAATGAAGGTTCGATGCGTTTGTGTGGAAGCGCAGGCTGTCGAAACTTGCGCTTCAGTTCTTAGGAGGCTGAAACTTGATCTGAGCCCTGAATGACACACAACCGAGTAGAACAGGAAAAAAAAAATAACGATCGAACAAATCGGCTTAGAAACAAATGGTCGTGCGCCGAAATCTAGCCGAGAGTATGCAACATTTCCACATACCAAGACACGTTATCACTTTATGTTCCGTCACAACCTACATTGACAGATTCCTCAGCACCGTCTCAATTTGTGGCTTCTTCGATAACGAACACACAATCCGCAAGTCTGAGCATCTGCAAAGGGCATGGAAGCCTGGCGATTATAACACATATACCATCCATCCATTTTCCAACCCGCTGAATCCAAACACAGGGTCACGGGGGTCTGCTGGAGCCAATCCCAGCCAACACAGGGCACAAGGCAGGAACCAATCCCGGGCAGGGTGCCAACCCACCGCAGGACACACACAAATACACCCACACACCAAGCACGCACTAGGGCCAATTTAGGATTGCCAATCCACCTAACCTGCATGTCTTTGGACTGTGGGAGGAAACCGGAGCGCCAGGAGGAAACCCACGCAGACACGGGGAGAACATGCAAACTCCACGCAGGGTGGACCCGGGAAGCGAACCCGGGTCTCCTAACTGCGAGGCAGCAGCGCTACCCACTGTGTCACCCAAGTTTATTTCTAATACCCTCATTACAGTAATCCCTCGCTACTTCGCGGTTCACTTTTTGCGGATTCACAACTTCGCGGATTTTATATGTAAGCATATCTAAATATATAACGCGGATTTTTCGCTGCTTCGCGGGTTTCTGCGGACAATGGGTCTTTTTACTTCTGGTATTTGCTTCCTCAGTTGGTTTGCCCAGTTGATTTCATACAAGAGATGCTATTGGCGGATGGCTGAGAAGCTACCCAATCAGAGCACGCAGTTAAGTTCCTGTGTGCTGCTGATTGGCTCAGCGACGGAGTGCTGCATTAACCAGGAAGTCTTGTCTCACTCATTCAGCATTAACGTGCTCTTGCTACTGCATTCAGGGGCTTATCACCTTCATCGTCATCATTTTTACTGCGCAGCATATTCATCACCATCATCACGTCATATATAGCTACGTGTACTTCGCTATACACTACACTAAATTGAAAAGAAGACGGGCATCAGGCTTTTGTTGAATCCCATTTTTTGAGTTAGAGCTGCTGAACTTTGGTAACTTTGGAAAAACGCAGCTACAGATGGTATTGGCTCTAGTCTGTTCTGCATCAACAAACACATCCCAGATAGAAAGAGCACCCCCTTCTGGATACAAGCAATATATATATTGTGGTGGGCAGCTGGGGGCTGTGCCCAGCCGGGACGCCTAGAAGGACCAAGAGAGGGACTATGCCTCCCTCGGACCACGAGAGGGCAGCGCCCTGGTTTGTATGGGGGCAACGGGAATTGAGCATGGAAGCTTAACCCAATTGGGGCTCGTGGCCACCGCCAGGGGGCGCCTGGACGAGTAAAGAGCCCTGGACATCAGTACTTCCAACACACCTGGAGATGCTGGCGAAAGAAATACCAGGGACACCTGCAGTGCTTCTGGGTGCTCCTGGTGTGGCGGAAGTGCCGCAGGAAGTTCATCAAGGGGCACCTGGAGCACGTCCGGGTGGAAATAAAAGGGGCCACCTCCCTCCAGTCATTAGGCGGAGTCGGGTGGAAGAGGACTGTTGTGATGTGAGATTTTGCATATAATTTGATAAATATTTTGTATGTCTTTATTTGTAATTTAGGCAAAGCAATGTAATTTAGTGTTACTTTGGTGAGAGACATTTGTGTTTGCCCGCCCTTTAAGACGGAGTCTCTTTGAATTTTACGGCAGAGTTGAGGGAAGTGGGTGCTTGACACGGGTGTTTCTCTGCTAGAGTCTTTCAACCCCTCCCCGCATGGAAGCCAGGTTGCCTAACTGGTAAACTTTAGCTCAACAAATGGTTTTGGGGGATGACAGGTATTAAGATGTTGTATTTCCCCATTGGTCTGAGGTATGGCTGTTTGGAATTGGCTTGTCTCAGAGGCCTTTAAGTACTATGATGTCTTATTGGCTGTAGGGGTTGGACAGAACATCTATAAATCTGCTTGTTCAACCACATTCTCTCTCTCTTACTAACATCTGAAAGAAGCATCTCTTACTAACCTCTGATAATGAAGACAACACAATGAAGAGCAATAATAATAATAATAATAATTCATTACATTTATATAGCGCTTTTCTCAGTACTCAAAGCACTATCCACACAGGGAGGAACCGGGAAGCGAAGATCACAGCTCAGCAGCCATATTGAACAGGCTTGTGGCCTGTTCTGAAGAAAGCTGAGCACCAATGATGCCTTAACTAGAGACATTTTAAATAACTACAAGTCTGTGTGCCGCCTGAAACTACACATCACCATTTAATCAGGTTGTATGGTTGCCAATATTCAAATGTACTTTGCATATTGTTATTATTTATGATTATTAGAAATAATACATTATTTTATGTGCAACTTAACTCCTGCTTGTCTTTTTACTACACCTAATTGCCTATAGATATAGAAGGGAAGGTGGGGATAAGTTATATACTATAATACCTTATAAACAGTGGTACGTTGGGGAGATTTTAGGCATTTTGACAAAGGCTACTTATTAATAATACATTGGTGGAAAGTAGAGCAATATATTACTCTACCAAGACAAAACAAGGACGAAGCTTGGAGGAGAGGAGTGGAGGCGGTGAAGGAAGGACGGACCACTGAGAGGCCCAGACTTGAGAAGGGTGATTGGTGCAGGAGCACTGTGTTGTGTGCGGGACAGTTTTTATTATAAATAAGCATGGGTGTTTTTGGACCTGTTTGTGTCCGGGCTGGTTCTCCACCATATATATACAGTAATCCCTCGCTATATCACGCTTCGCCTTTCGCGGCTTCACTCCATCGCGGATTTTATATGTAAGCATATTTAAATATATATCGCGGATTTTTTGCTGGTTCGTGGATTTCTGCGGACAATGGGTCTTTTAATTTCTGGTACATGCTTCCTCAGTTGGTTTGCCCAGTTGATTTCATACAAGGGACGCTATTGGCAGATGGCTGAGAAGCTACCCAACTTACTTTTCTCTCTCTCTTGCGCTGACTTTCTCTGATCCTGACGTAGGGGGATTGAGCAGGGGGGCTGTTTGCACACCTAGACGATACGGACGCTCGTCTAAAAATGCTGAAAGATTATCTTCACGTTGCTACCTTCTGTGCAGCTGCTTCCTGAAGCGACATGCTGCACGGTGCTTCGCATACTTAAAAGCTCGAAGGGCACATATTGATTTTTATTTGTTTGTTTGTCTCTGTCTCTCTTTGCTCCTGACGGAGGGGGTGTGAGCTGCCGCCTTCAAACAGCTTTGTGCCGTGGTGCTTCACATACTTAAAAGCCAAACAGCCCTATTGATTTGTTTGCTTTTCTCGCGCTCTCTCTGACATCATCTGCTCCTGACGCGCACTCCTTTGAAGAGGAAGATATGTTTGCATTCTTTTAATTGTGAGACAGAACTGTCATCTCTGTCTTATCATGGAGCACAGTTTAAACTTTTGAAAAAGAGATAAATGTTTGTTTGCAGTGTTTGAATAACGTTCCTGTCTCTCTACAACCTCCTGTGTTTCTGCGCAAATCTGTGACCCAAGCATGACAATATAAAAATAACCATATAAACATATGGTTTCTACTTCGCGGATTTTCTTATTTCGCGGGTGGCTCTAGAACGCAACCCCCGTGATGGAGGAGGGATTACTGTATTATGAAAGCCCAGGGCCCATACAGCTGCCCTATCCGTGACACAAACATGCAGCACACTAATTGCCACATAGAACATGGTTTATTTTCAATTGGGGATCATTTCACCCTGCTCCCCACAGCACAGTACATAAAGTACACACAGTAAAATAGCACCAGCACAGTCCCTTTGCCGCCAGTCCCTCTCCCTCCACTCCTCCGGCTTTATCCTCTTCCTCCCAAACTCTGGACATTGACTTCTGGTGACCATCCCCTTCTTATAGGGCACCCGGACAGACAACAAACTTTTGGGTGTGGTGGAAGTGCAGCCAAATAGGGCCCTGAAAATGTCCATGTGCCCCCTGGTGATGGCCACGGGCCCCAGAAGGGTCGAATTCCCATGCTCATGACCCGTGGCCCCGCTGGAAACCAAGGGGGCTGCCCTCTGTCGGTCCAGGGGACAAACTGGCCTGGAAATACTCTCTCTACCAGTCCTTCCATACACAGGGTGTCCCAGCAGGGTAAGGGCTCCAGCCTTCGGCCACATTATATATATATTTTGTCACACATGTGCAATTGTGAGGCAGTTTGCGGGCTCAAATATAATTGTATGTTCCTGCCAGACCAGGGGTTGGAGCTGAACTCTAACTTTTTATCCTCTTTTACCTGCAGAACAACTGAAGACCAGTCCATTAATCACTAAAGAACACCTTATGATGTCACTTCCAGTTCCACCCCCTCAAGGTCACACCTCCAGATGATGTAACTCTGATCCCAGAAGGCCACATTCTTGTTACATCACTTCCTGCTGTTTCCTTATTTATATGTCAGCCATTTTTATATTAATCAGTTCTATTCTGGACTCAAGTCTGTAAAGACCTATTCATTGCATCAGTCTACTCTACTACCCTTTGACTTTGTTTTTGCATTTTGTTACTATATATATTGTAACAAGGCACTATATAGGCACCTGACCCGACACAGATAGACACAGAGGCACATATAAAACCAACAAAGACTTTTATTTTCTTCACCTGTGGGTGCACGTCTTCCCCGTGACCCACAGGCAATACACAGTCCATACTGTAAGTACTCTTATAACACACCAACAGTTTCTCCCTTTTACCACCACTCCTCCGCAAGCATAGTCCTCCTCCTCCCGACCCTGGCTCACTGAGTGGTGGTGGCTGGCCCTTTTTATAGCTCACCCGGAAGTGTTCCAGGTGCTTGACCACCTGGTCCTAATTGCACTTCCGGGTGGGGCTGAAGATTCGTCCAGCCAGGCTGTTGAAACCAGACAGCCCCCCCCAAGCGGCCACCCCAGGCCCCAACCAGGCTGTGGAGGACTCCATCTACCATGGGGAATCACCGTCGGCCAGGGAGGCTGCCACCAAGCGTCCCGGGGGAGTTACTGAGCTGTCCATGGCTGCTCCCCCAAACCATAAGCAGCAGGGGCGTCCCGGCCGGGAATGTGACCCGACCGTTCGCCACAATATTATATATATATATATATATATATATATATATATATATATATATATATATATATATATATATATATATATATATATATTCACGGCATTCGAAGTCTGTGTCACAATCTGTTAGTGTGGGTGGTTACCTACCAGGTAACGCTTTGTGGTTGGCCAGCAATCTGCTAACATCCGCCACGGTGCCCTCAGTTTGTGAAGAGCAGATCATAGAATGGTTGCAATAGTTTACTGTCAAATAAATGCAAAGAGTACACGACACGTGTTTTGCCTATATACTGTATATATATATGGTTGAAATAGTTTACTGTCAAATAAATGCAAAGAGTACGCGACACGTGTTTCACCCTCATTCTGGGCTCATCAGGCGTACACACTCCACTGCACTCCCTCTCGGGAATCGAACCTCGGACGTCAGCGCCAGAGGCGATGCCCCTAACGTTGGCCACCCATACAATCAGATTGTGACACAGACTTCGAATGCCGTGAATGTAATTACCCCGATCTACATGCTGACAAATAAACGAACCACACACCGTGGCGCAACGTTAGGGGCATCGCCTCTGGCGCTGACGTCCGAGGTTCGATTCCCAAGAGGGAGTGCAGTGGAGTGTGTACACCTGATGAGCCCAGAATGAGGGCGAAACACGTGTCGTGTACTCTTTGCATTTATTTGACAGTAAACTATTTCAACCATTCTATGATCTGCTCTTCAGAAACTGAGGGCACCGTGGCGGATGTTAGCAGATTGCTGGCCAACCACAAGCGTTACCTGATAGGTAACCACCCATACAATCAGATTGTGACACAGACTTCGAATGCCGTGAATATATATATATATATATATATACAGTGGTGTGAAAAACTATTTGCCCCCTTCCTGATTTCTTATTCTTTTGCATGTTTGTCACACAAAATGTTTCTGATCATCAAACACATTTAACCATTAGTCAAATATAACACAAGTAAACACAAAATGCAGTTTTTAAATGGTGGTGTTTATTATTTAGGGAGAAAAAAAATCCAAACCTACATGGCCCTGTGTGAAAAAGTAATTGCCCCCTGAACCTAATAACTGGTTGGGCCACCCTTAGCAGCAATAACTGCAATCAAGCGTTTGCGATAACTTGCAATGAGTCTTTTACAGTGCTCTGGAGGAATTTTGGTCCACTCATCTTTGCAAAATTGTTGTAATTCAGCTTTATTTGAGGGTTTTCTAGCATGAACCGTCTTTTTAAGGTCATGCCATAGCATCTCAGTTGGATTCAGGTCAGGACTTTGACTAGGCCACTCCAAAGTCTTCATTTTGTTTTTCTTCAGCCATTCAGAGGTGGATTTGCTGGTGTGTTTTGGGTCATTGTCCTGTTGCAGCACCCAAGATCGCTTCAGCTTGAGTTGATGAACAGATGGCCGGACATTCTCCTTCAGGATTTTTTGGTAGACAGTAGAATTCATGGTTCCATCTATCACAGCAAGCCTTCCAGGTCCTGAAGCAGCAAAACAACCCCAGACCATCACACTACCACCACCATATTTTACTGTTGGTATGATGTTCTTTTTCTGAAATGCTGTGTTCCTTTTACGCCAGATGTAACAGGACATTTGCCTTCCAAAAAGTTCAACTTTTGTCTCATCAGTCCACAAGGTATTTTCCCAAAAGTCTTGACAATCATTGAGATGTTTCTTAGCAAAATTGAGACGAGCCCTAATGTTCTTTTTGCTTAACAGTGGTTTGCGTCTTGGACATCTGCCATGCAGGCCGTTTTTGCCCAGTCTTTTTCTTATGGTGGAGTCGTGAACACTGACCTTAATTGAGGCAAGTGAGGCCTGCAGTTCTTTAGACGTTGTCCTGGGGTCTTTTGTGACCTCTCGGATGAGTCGTCTCTGCGCTCTTGGGGTAATTTTGGTCGGCCGGCCACTCCTGGGAAGGTTCACCACTGTTCCATGTTTTTGCCATTTGTGGATAATGGCTCTCACTGTGGTTCGCTGGAGTCCCAAAGCTTTAGAAATGGCTTTATAACCTTTACCAGACTGATAGATCTCAATTACTTCTGTTCTCATTTGTTCCTGAATTTCTTTGGATCTTGGCATGATATCTAGCTTTTGAGGTGCTTTTGGTCTACTTCTCTGTGTCAGGCAGCTCCTATTTAAGTGATTTCTTGATTGAAACAGGTGTGGCAGTAATCAGGCCTGGGGATGGCTACGGAAATTGAACTTAGGTGTGATACACCACAGTTAGGTTATTTTTTAACAAGGGGGCAATTACTTTTTCACACAGGGCCATGTAGGTTTGGATTTTTTTTCTCCCTAAATAATAAACACCATCATTTAAAAACTGCATTTTGTGTTTACTTGTGTTATATTTGACTAATGGTTAAATGTGTTTGATGATCAGAAACATTTTGTGTGACAAACATGCAAAAGAATAAGAAATCAGGAAGGGGGCAAATAGTTTTTCACACCACTGTATATATATATATATATATATATATATATATATATATATATATATATAATAGGGATTTGCCCCCTGCTCGCTTCACTCGCCAACCCCCCCTTTACTGCGCTATGCGCCAGCCACTTCGCACCTCTGCCGCTCTCGTTGTGAAGAGGGGGGCTGAACGCACCCCAAGGAGACGCGATCGCTCCTCTGATACCCCCTATTAAACGGTGATACAATGGGAAACAAATAGCTTTTTTTCTTGCTTCCTCTTTTCTTGATCAGCTGCTGGTTTGCTGCTGCTGCCGTGTCATGTGATCTGCATCTCGCACAGCGCTTCGAACATTTAAAAGCCTGTACAGCAGCTGTCCTACTCTTTGTCTTTTATTTCCGGCCCCGGGTGTGGTTAAATCATTTGGCACAAAGTCCCATCTCGTGAGACGTGAGTTCTTGATATTTTATAGTTTATAATTTAAAAACGGAATAAGAATCTGAAAATCTAACAACATCACATTAAAGTTCAATAAATTCTGAAAAGAAGAATACCAAACATATACATGTAGGTTTTAAAATAAGCCAGATTTAAAGCGTGACAAAAAACATCACATAAAATCGTTGCACAAAATTGTTGCAATTTTAGGCTTAGGATTGTATATATAGAGAGAGTAGATATATATATTTACTGTATATATATCTTATATATAAACTTCTACACGTGGAAGTGTGTGTGTCTGTCCGGCCTGGAAGTGAGAGGTGGAGTCGGGGTAAGGGGTCCGCCACTGAGGAAACAGAAAACTCGCTTAGCCACTAATAACACAAGCGAGGCCAGCATGTCAGCAGTCCAGTTCATCAAGGGATTTTAGGTGCTGCTGGTGATGAAGTTAGTGGAAAATGGAAAAGTCAAAAAGTTCCATGACATCCTTCTTTTCTGGTTTTATGCGGACAGTGCCTACAATTACAAACTACAAATCTCACAAGCTCTTCCGCATCCATACAAACCTGCTTAAAGATACAGATCCCATATTTACAAACCAGGAATCTGAGTGATGAGTGTTGTTATTAACATTTAACAATGACCAGACATGACATACATACAAAAATGATAACCCACTACAACGCTACATCATTTTCAGCTGGAAAATGGTGGAGTGCCTTCTTCAGTTTGGGGATGAGGTGCTACCTCAAGTGTAAAAGTTTAAGCATCTCACAGTCTTGTTCAGGAGTGAAGTAAGAAAGGACAGGCAGATAGGGGTGACAGAATCAGTTATGTAAATGTTGTACTGGACAGTCATGGTGAAAAGATAGCTGAAGCAAAAGGCATAGATTTCAATTTACTGGCTGATCTACGTGGCTACTATCATCTATGCCCATGAGTTTTGGGTAGTGATGGAAAGAAGTAGATTGTGGATTCAAGCAGCAGAAATGAGCTTTCTTTGGGTAGTGTTTGGGCTCAGCCCTAGTGGTAGTTCGAGAGGTGCAGACATTCGAGAGGAGCTCATAGTAGAACCGCTGCTCCTCCACATCGAACGAAACCAGTCAAGATGATTCAGGTATCTAGTTAAGATGTGTTCTGGGTGCCGGTGTTTTGGACATTTTCAACTGGGAGGAAGACCTAGGGCACACTGGAGAGATTATAAGTCTCAGTTGGCTAGGGAATGCTAACCTATCTCCCCACGGAGGAGTTAGCAGAGGTGGCAGGGTAAAGGGATATCTGGGCATCTTTGTTGAGATTGCTGCCATTGCGACCTAGACCGGATAGGTGACAGAAAATGGTTGGATGGGATAAACAGAAATTATGATTCATAAAGTTGCAGGAGCAAATCTCATCCTATCATATACAAGCATATTCAGGCTTTTATTATTGATCTGTTCAATACAATATATAAGAAATACAAGTTTCTTAAATTTACGATTCTTGGTTCAGATAAGGATTTTGGAGACAGAGGTCACCATGAACCAAAAAACAAGAAAAAAATTCTCCACACTGCAAAAAAAATGAAATCTAAGCAAGTGAAAATTATTTATATCATGACATTAAATCTAGTTTTCTTTATTGTAAGAACTATAGACATATCCAAACATGTGCGTTTACGATTATTTAGCTTACTTTAAAAAATCGTGCTAAGTTAATTTTGCTTACCCCATTGGCAGATTTTTTTTGCTAAATAAAAGCAAAGCAAATCCTATTTAAAGTTTTTTGGCTAGTTATTGCATGTGCAGTCCATCCATCCATCCATTGATTTGCTAAAACTTCTTATTCTGATTAAAGGTTGTAGGATAAAAGCAACCATTCAAGGGGAGCAAGTGAAAACAAATTCTTTGTCTATCTACCAATTTGTTCAAACTATTAGGACCTGTCCACTCACCACAAGGGGGTCTCACTGCAAGTTACGAAAACCTGAAATAGCTCGGCTGGATTGCAGCACTTATACTGACCACCTTCCTTGTTATGATCAGCTGACCCCTTCAAAAAGTCTGCTAACAAAGAGAGAGAGCTACTGCTTGCCCGGTTACTTAGTAAACTGATGGTTATAAAACTTGTTCTTTTTCATAATCATTGAGGTCACTTCACTCCTGGGAACATTCAAAGGTTTAGAAATTGTTTTATCCTCGTGCCCTCACCTATGCATCACCCTACAGAGAGTTCCTTGAACTTCATAGTTGGCAGTGGTGGCTTTAGGGGTGTGCGGGGCCTAAGGTTGACCAACACCACGAGGGGCCGTTTACGTCAAAACAAAGACAGTGCGACATCTAGATTGTAATTCTGCTTCAAAATTTATAGATACTTTGAGTAAGATGAGTGTAATTGCAGAAAACCATTCAGATCAGTTAACATCAAATGTAAACGTGGAAAACAATTTAGATCAGCTAACATCACATTATAATGTGACCTTGAGAGATGCTCTGGACACAGTGCCATCCACCCATCCATTTTCCAACCCGCTGAATCCGAACACAGGGTCACGGGGGTCTGCTGGAGCCAATCCCAGCCAACACAGGGCACAAGGCAGGGAACCAATCCCGGGCAGGGTGCCAACCCACCGCAGGACACACACAAACACACCCACACACCAAGCACACACTAGGGCCAATTTAGAATCACCAATCCACCTAACCTGCATGTCTTTGGACTGTGGGAGGAAACCGGAGTGCCCGGAGGAAACCCACGCAGGGCGGACCCGGGAAGCGAACCCGGGTCTCCTAACTGCGAGGCAGCAGCGCTACCACTGCGCCACCGTGTGGACACAGTGGCTCCCCTTAAAACAAAAGTGATCAAAGCACATAGAAGCTCTCCCTGGTTTATTGAAAACACTCAAGCTCTTAAATTAGAGTGTCGAAAACTGGAGCGCAGATGGAGAACAACAAAGCTACATGTCTTTCAAATTGCATGGACAGAGAGTGTTAATAAATATAAAAAAGCCCTCTTTAAAGCTCGCTCAGAGTACTATTCTACATTAATAGATAACAATAATAAAAATCCTCGGGTACTGTTTAGAACAGTGGCTAAATTAACAAATGGAAATTCAGATCAACAGTGCAAAATACCAACACATATTAGCAGTACAGACTTTATGAACTTCTTCAATAAGAAAATTAAAAATATAAGATCCCAGATCTTTGCATCACACTACAAACCAAATACTGGCTTAGCAGACCCTGTCTCACATTGCATTCAGCACTTTAGTAATTTTAATCCTGTAACTGAGCAGGAAGTCTTAACTTTAATTGCTAAAATGAAGCCCACTACTTGTTCCCTAGATCCAGTGCCAACAAAACTAGTAAAAAGTGCAATGAATGTTCTTGCAGCACCTATCCTAAACATTATCAGTATCATTATTGCATGGCATAGTACCTGATACACTAAAAGTGTCAGTCATTAAATCATTACTTAAAAAGTCAGACCTAGACCCACACATACTAAATAATTATAGGCCTATTTCAAATCTACCGTTTCTCTCTAAAATACTAAAAAGTAGTCGCCAGTCAGCTTCAGACACACCTTACGCATTACAATTTATTTGAGAAATTCCAGTCTGGTTTTCGCACCGGTCATAGTACAGAAACGGCACTAACACGGGTTGTAAACGACATTCTGATATCCTCTGATGAAGGAAACTCCACTGTAATTATGTTGTTGGACTTAAGTGCAGCATTTGACACCATCGACCATTCTATTTTACTACACAGGCTAGAAAATGATGTTGGGCTTACAGGCACCGTGCTTGCTTGGTTTAGTTCTTATTTATCAAATCGATTCCAATATGTACAGAAATGTGCTGACAGGACTCCATCATTATACACAGAAGTTCAATATGGTGTCCCGCAGGGCTCAATACTGGGACCTTTACTGTTTTCACTTTACATGCTTCCACTGGGATCTATCATTTGGAAACATAATGTTAATTTTCACTCGTATGCAGATGACACCCAGTTATACCTTCCATTTAAATCAGATGAAGTTTCTCCAATGTTGTCTTTAATTAGTTGTGTTAGTGAATTAAAGGAGTGGATGAATAAGAACTACTTGTCTTTAAATACAGATAAAACAGAGATGTTAATTGTTGGAGGGAATGACGCTGATCATAACAATATTTTGTCATCATTTAACTCAGTTGGAATCCCAATTAATTTTACTGAATCAGCCCGCAATCTAGGAGTTATCTTTGACTCTAGCATGTCATTTAAAGCGCATATTACAAAGCTGTCCAAAACATGTTTCTTCCATCTTAAAAATGTTAGGAAATTAAGGTGCTTTCTAAATAAACAGGATTCTGAGAAATTAATTCATGCATTTATCTCTAGTAGGATTGACTACTGCAATGCGGTGTTCACTGGATGTTCAAACTGTTCTTTATACAGCCTCCAGTAAATACAAAATGCGGCTGCAAGAATTATTACAAGAACAAGAAAATACGAACACATAACTCCAGTTCTTAAATCCTTACACTGGCTCCCGGTTAAGTTTAGGGCAGATTTCAAAATCCTTCTTTTTACATATAAAGCATTAAATGGCCGAGGTCCGGCTTACTTGTCTGAACTTATCATGACTTACAAACCTGAGCGTACATTAAGATCTCAAGACGCCGGTCTGCTTATGATTCCAAGGATTAATAAAATAACAATGTGAGGTCGAGCTTTTAGTTACAGGGCCCCTAAACTGTGGAATGGTCTGCCTGCTACTATAAGAGATGCCCCTTCGGTCTCAGCTTTTAAATCCCGGCTGAAGACTCACTACTTCAGTTTAGCACACCCTGACTAGAGCTGCTGATTTACTGTACAGACTGCATCTCTGTTGTTAGTCATTAGCACTAAAACATAAGTAACATGACAGTTAGAATTGGATACTAACCCTCACCTATTCTGTTTCTCTTCTCGGCCTGCCTAAGGTAAAGTCATCCCTGATGGAGGATCACAGGAATCGTGAGAAAGAGGGGTCCTTTCATCGGATTGGCAGGCCCAGCGCTGTTTCAGCCGTGGAATGGCCAAATGGGGGAGGCAGCTTGATGGATGAGGTCTCCAGGACTCAAAATATATCCAAATCTTATTATGTGATATCATCTACTGTTAAATTCTGCTCCGTACTTCTAAAATTTTTTTATTTTTTATTGAGGATTTGTTCTGTTCTGTGTATTGTATTGTATTGACCCCCTTACTTTTTGACACCCACTGCACGCCCAACCTACCTGGAAAGGGGTCTCTCTTTGAACTGCCTTTCCCAAGGTTTCTTCCATTTTTCCCTACTAGGTTTTTTGGGAGTTTTTCTTGTCTTCTTAGAGAGTCAAGGCTGGGGGGCTGTCAAGAGGCAGGGCCTGTTAAAGCCCATTGCTGCACTTCCTGTGTGATTTTGGGCAATACAAAAATAAACTGTATTGTATTGTATTGTATGAAATCTCTTACCGGTTTCCAGGTTCAAAGACGAAAATCCACTTTTCTTGCCTTGCGATTGGAAAAGTCATTGATGATATCTTTGTAGTATAATCTGGATGCAATGTCTTTTTCTATTGATGGGAGAATCCAACCCAGCGACTAATGGGCTATACCTATTTTAGGGGCGATGAAGGTGGACTGTGGAATGTCTTCAAAGACGTACATGTATGGAATTTGACCTTGAAGAGGGATTTTAAAAGGGATCCTTTTAGAAGCATCTCAAATATGTATACAGTGAACCCTTGTTTATCACGGTTAATCTGTTCCAGACTCAACTGCAATAAATTAATAAATTAATTAGTAGGATTCTTTATTTATAAATCAAATATTTTCGCAGTTAGAGTATAGAAAACCTGTTTACGACCTTCTAAATACGTTTTTTAACATTATTAGAGCCCTCTAGACATGAAATAACACCCTTTAGTCACCATTACACTCGTATTGCCCAATATATTAGACAAAATAAGAAAATAAGACATATTAGACGTTACAAATATCATATTATTATTATTGTACTGTACATTTAATTACACACACACACAGTTCTTACACACAATCACTAACCTATGAAGGCATGACCTCAGTAGGAGAGTCTTCAGGTGGTGCAGTATCTTCAGCAGGTGCGTCGTTGTCTTCTTCCACTGAAGGAGTACTAGGAGTAGGCAGTGGGTGTCTGGGTGCGTGGCTGAAGAACATCTTGATAGGCAGTTGCTGGCGCTGTCTTTTCATATGCGTGAGGAGGCTTTTGTAGGGTATTGCCATCTTTGATCATATCCAAGAGTTACACCTTCTCCTGGCTAATAAGCCTCTTCCTCCGGCGCTTAGTTTTATTGTCAGAAGGCTTAGAAAAAGCAGCACGTTTAGGAGCCATCGTGGGGCTTAGATAATAGCTCTCAGAAAGCGCATGCGTAGTGACGTAAGCGTGTATGAGAAAAAATCGCGATAGAGTGAAGCCGCGAAAGTCAAAGCATAATATAGTGAGGGATCACTGTATACTGGAGAATATAATTTGACAAATCCGCTCGAACGGGACATACGAACCTCAAAAGTGGGGCACCCTTACACGCGGGGCCTGGGGCGGTCGCCCCACTTGCCAACCCCAAATGCCACACTTGATTGTTGGGTTTCTGTCTTGACATGCAGTGTGAATTGTGGGACCTTCTATGCACAGGTGTACCGGTCCGGTGCTGCTAAGATTCACACCGTCAAGATGACGGTGATTTATTTATTTTTATAGTGGATCCCAGGAACGTTCCCAGCCTTAGCTCGACCCGCACACACTCACACACAGAGACAAAATACCGCACAATGGGAACTATCAGGAATTAAAGAATATAATGAATTTAAATAATATAAATGAATACAATAATACCACCCCTGTACCCCTACGGCAATATTACATTACACATATAAACACAAGCACCACACAGCAAAGTCCATGGAATACCAAACCGGATGTAATGAGAGATGACGATAGTAAGTCCAGAGATCTGTATGTTGAAAGGGAATGAAAAAACAGTCCTACCGGTAGACACTGTAAGGGTCAAGTCGGATGGATGGTTCAGGAGCGCTCTTATACTTGCAGGAAAGCCGTGAATCCACAAACAGTCCTCAGCACACAGGTAGACAGACGATCCAGACCCCAACAGCGATTAAATACGGCTTAACAGAAGGCAGTTCGACAAGTAATGAAACACAAAATACAACAACAAAAAAAACCACCTTTTTTTTCTTCCTTTGGCCGCCTGCCCTCCTTTTAAACTCCTCTGACACCTTTGACCCCAACAGCCCCTGCAGGGACTGCTGGGAGATGCAGTTCTAACTAATAGTAGCATTGCTACACAGGTACATGTCTGCCTCTCTAAATGATGCCCACTTAATTTAGTTTGCCATAGGTGGACTCCAGTCAAGTTCTCAACACATCTAAAGGAGAAGTAAAGCCAACAGGATGCACCTGACCACAATATGAAGTGCCGCAGCAAACGGTCTCAATACCTATAGAAAGGAGACATTTCAGTTTTTGATTTTTAATACATTGTACACCTTTTGTTAAACACGGTTTCTCTTTGTCATTTTAGGTTATTGAGTGTACACCGATTGGCAAAAATGACAAATGTATCAATTTATACATAAATTATAAATCATATAAATCATCTATATGTTACACCGATCCCTCTCTCACTTGGTCAGAGGCAGTGGTGCTGTAAGAATTATGTTTCTAGACTTCTCTAGCGCCTTCAACACAATCCAACCTCTGCTCCTTAGGGAGAAGCTGACAGAGATGGGATTAGATTCATACCTAGTGGCATGGATCGTGGACTATCTTAAAGACAGACCTCAGTATGTGCGTCTTGGGAACTGCACGTCTGACATTGTGGTCAGCAACACAGGAGCGCCACAAGGGACTGTACTTTCTCCGGTTCTGTTCAGCCTATATACATCAGACTTCCAATACAACTCGGAGTCCTGCCATGTGCAAAAGTTCGCTGATGACACTGCTATTGTGGGCTGCATCAGGAATGGGCTGGAGGATGAGTACAGGGACCTAATCAATGACTTTGTTAAATGGTGCGACTCAAACCACCTACAACTGAACACCAGCAAAACCAAGGAGCTGGTGGTGGATTTTAGGAGGCCCAGACCCCTCATGGACCCAGTGATCATCAAAGGTGACTGTGTGCAGATGGTGCAGACCTATAAATATCTGGGAGTGCAGCTGGATGATAAATTAGACTGGACTGCCAATACTGATGCGCTGTGCAAGAAAGGACAGAGCCGGTTATACTACCTTAGAAGGCTGGCGTCCTTCAACATCTGCAATAAGATGCTGCAGATGTTCTATCAGACAGTTGTGGCGAGCGCCCTCTTCTACGCGGTGGTGTGCTGGGGAGGCAGCATTAAGAGGAAAGACGCCTCACGCCTGGACAAACTGGTGAGGAAGGCAGGCTCTATTGTTGGCATGGAGCTGGACAGTTTAACATCTGTGGCAGAGCGAAGGGCGCTGAGCAGACTCCTGTCAATTATGGAGAATCCACTGCATCCACTAAATAGTATCATCTCCAGACAGAGGAGCAGCTTCAGCGACAGACTGCTGTCACTGTCCTGCTCCACTGACAGATTGAGGAGATCGTTCCTCCCCCAAACTATGCGACTCTTCAATTCCATCCGGGGGGGTAAACGTTAACATTTAACATTATACAAAGTCATTGTCTTTTTTTCACCTGCATTATTATCATTCTTTAATTTAATATTATTTATTGTATCAGTATGGGCGGCACGGTGGCGCAGTGGGTAGCGCTGCTGCCTCGCAGTTAGGAGACCTGGGTTCGCTTCCCGGGTCCTCCCGCGTGGAGTTTGCATGTTCTCCCCGTGTCTGCGTGGGTTTCCTCCGGGCGCTCCGGTTTCCACCCACAATCCAAAGACATGCTGGTTAGGTGGATTGGCGATTCTAAATTGGCCCTAGTGTGTGCTTGGTGTGTGGGTGTGTTTGTGTGTGTCCTGCGGTGGGTTGGCACCCTGCCCAGGATTGGTTCCTGCCTTGTGCCCTGTGTTGGCTGGGATTGGCTCCGGCAGACCCCCGTGACCCTGTGTTCGGATTCAGCGGGTTGGAAAATGGATGGATGGATGGATTGTATCAGTATGCTGCTGCTGAAGAATGTGAATTTCCCATTGGGATTAATAAAGTATCTATCTATCTATCTATCTATCTATCTATCTATCTATCTATCTATCTATCTATCTATCTATCTATCTATCTATCATCTATCTATCATCTATCTATCTATCTATCTATCTATCTATCTATCTATCTATCTATCTATCTAATAATAAATCTACAGCATATTAAAGTGTGCAGAAAGTGAATCCACTATATAAATGTTATTTCACTCTTTCATGAGTCTTAATGAATGCTGATCTCGCAGAGGGTCCTAAGACACTGATACCTTTAGGATGTAACAGACCATTTTACAGAGGGGCATAGAAGCGCTAACAGGGTCTGCTTTGTTATCGTTACTATAGTTTGCGGCTTTTGACAAAAAGCGTATTTGTGCATACAGAATATACCTCAAGAGCTTATCTATTTCACTCATTTCTTTTTCATCAAAGAAACTCTTTCATTCCCTTGCTCTTAGAGACAGACGCATTATGAATCGGTAATGTTTCGCAGGGCACAAGAGAAGAATAAATGACCTGTAAAACTTTTGTCGCCTCGGGCTGGTTGATGGACATTGTTCACATTCAAGTGCTCCCGCAGAAGCTTCTCGAGCAGATTGATAAGAATGAAGAGTGACAATTACAAAGGCTATCGTTTTACTTGAACACGACAAATAGACTCAGGTTTTTAGCATAAGTAGGATTTGTGTGGGCCCACAATTAATGTTCATCCATATGCGTGAATCTGGAGGAGAAAAAATAAGTGACGGCGAAGGAAACAACGATTACAGAAGGCTGATTTATTGAAGAAGTGCTTTACAAAATTCCGAAGGAGATTAAGCATAAATTACTTATTTTAAAACATCTCTTTTACAGTCTACATATTAAAAAATCAACACAAAAGTGGATGTCTTTAGTGAAATAATCCATATACAGAACATGGTATTTTATAAATATGCTCAGGACTAATTTTGGCACTTGTTGGCACACACTGTGTAACATTATTCACTTAATTGGCACAATAAAGCTGATCCTTTGGAAATCCAGTAATCGCTGTGTTGGTTTGATGGTAGCAGCACGGTCACTACAAAGTTTGTTGAGTGTCCTAGAATGAAAAAAGTAATAATTTTGTTAGATTTGTATGAGACAATAAGACCATTCTCCATCCACGAGTAAACAACTTTCTTCCATTATAGGGTCGAGTATTGCCACAGAATTTCCCTGGAACATCAATGGCATAAACTAACCATGGATATGGTGCCAGTCCACTTACTGTACATGTAAACCATCTCACCAGGGTAAGCATTTTCTAAGCATTCAACTATACGTTGTACTTTATGTATAATTTACGAGGGGTGACCCAAAAATAACGAGTAATTTCTTTCTAAAGGGGCATTAGTTCTGGCATTTGCCGCTAGGTGCGAGTACTAGACTGCCCTCTGCATCATTTGGGCAAGTGGTGTCCTTGGTCAAAGGACAGTAAAGTCAGTTTATTGTTTTTCTGGAGTCTCTATTACCGTCTTCATCGATTTCGTGATGACAAAGCAGCAATCAAGTTAGTGGAAAAGTGTAGTGTCTCTGAAACCGAAAAAGGCAAAGCAAGTCAAATGCCATGTGAAAACCATATTGGAATGACCGAGTCAAAGCCGAGCCCTCAATCCAATGGGGAATCAGTGGCAGGACTTGAAGATGGCTAGACACCAACACAACCCATCGAAATTGAAAGAGTTGGAACAGTTTGGCCCTGAAGAATGGACAGAAATCCCAGTGGCCATGTGTGCTACGCTAATGGAGACAATCAACAAGAGACCTGCAGTTGAAATTGCAGCAACATGGGGTTCTGCAAAACATTGACTTTGGGGGGTTAATATCTATACACACTCAGGACTTCAATTTTCAATTATTGTTTGGCCACTATAAAAATATCTTCGAAGTGGTAGGCATGTTGTGTAAATCAAATGGTGCTGACCCACCCTACCAAAAATCCATTTTATTTTTAGGTTGTAATGCAACAAAACCCTGCATCAGTGTGGAGAGGTCTGAAAGACATCACTAACTACAGGAAACCATCCCACCATACTGAAGAGAACCATCAACTGGCCAACAAGCTGAATTTGTTCTACTGCAGGTTTGATAATCTCTCTTTCACACCTCTCACTCTCGCCAATCACAATACACTCCCAGCACCCACTTCCATGCCCCTGCACCTCCCAACTGACACCACACCTGCAGTCAGGATCTGTGAAGGGGATGTAAGTCAGCTCTTCAGGAGACAGAAGATCAGGAAGGCATCAGGTCCAGATGGTGTGTCGCCCTCCTGTCTCAAAGTCTGTGCTGATCAGCTGGCCCCCATATTTACACAGATCTTCAACAGATCCCTGGAGCTATGTGAAGTTCCCTCCTGCTTTAAGCGCTCCACAATTATCCCGGGTCCCAAGAAAACCTCCATCGCAGGGTTAAATGACTACAGGCCTGTCGCCCTGACGTCTGTGGTCATGAAATCCTTTGTAAGACTGGTGTTGACCTACCTGAAGGACATTACAGGCCCCCTGCTTGACCCCCTACAGTTTGCTTACCGAGCAAACAGGTCAGTGGATGATGCAATCAACATGGGACTGCACTACATCCTGCAACATCTCGACTCTCCAGGGACATATGCTAGGATCCTGTTTGTGGACTTCAGCTCGGCGTTCAATACTATCATTCCAGAACTCACTTGGCTCATTGTACCAGCTCCCATTTGCCAGTGGATCACAAACTTCCTGACAGATTGGAAGCAGCAAGTGAGACTGGGAAAAATCACATCCAGCACATGAACAGTCAGCACTGACGCCCCCCAGGGATGTGTCCTCTCCTCTCTGCTCTTCTCCCTCTACACAAATGACTGCACCTCAAGAGACCCGTCTGTTAAACTCCTGATGTTTGCAGATGATATGACAATCATTGGCCTCATCAAGGACAGTGACGAGTCTGTATACAGACAAGAGGTCGAACAGCTAGCCCTCTGGTGCGGTCAAAACAACCTGGAGCTGAACAAGCTTAAAACTGTGGAGATGACAGTGGACTTCAGGAGGATCCCCCCAGTGTTGCCCCCTCTCACACTACTCAACAGCATTGTGTCTGCTGTGGAAAACTTTAGGTTTCTGGGATCCACAATTTCCCAGGACCTGAAGTGGGCACCAAACATAGACACAATTGTCAAAAAGGTCCAGCAGAGGTTGTACTTCCTGCGTCAGCTCAGGAAGTTCAACCTGCCTCAGGAGCTGCTCATCCAATTTTACTCTGCAGTAATCCAGTCTGTTCTCTGTTCATCTGTCATAGTCTGTTTTGGTTCAGTCACAAAACAGGACAGGAACAGATTACAATGGACAGTCAGGACTGCAGAAAAAATCATTGGTGCTGATCTGCCCTTCATGCAGGACTTATACAGATCTCAAGTCAGGAAACGGGCAGAAAACATCACTGTAGATCCATCACACCCTGGTCACAACCTTTTCCAACTACTTCCCTCTGGTAGGCGCTACAAAGCACTGTATGCCAAAACTACCAGACATATGAACAGTTTCTTCCCTCAGGCCATCACTCTCATGAACACTTAAGTCAGTCTCACAGTTTCAGAGATAATACTAGGTAAAACCGGAGTCCAATTCCTTGTATGTGTACATATACTTGGCCAATAAAGCTGATTCTGAAACAGGACAAACTTTTGCAAGGCATTGTCCATGGTGTATTCAATCTCATAATCTAATAGAAATGCAGGTTCAACAACAGGAATAAAGATAGTATACCCATACATTTATCACCACTTCAAATCCCTAATGTCCCTAATGAGGTGCCAATGGTTAAAAACTCATCGTGGAGTATGCAGGTGGACCCTGTCTTATTTGATTCACAGATGTTCGGGGTCTGGCATTCCCTTTGCCATTGACGTGTGTGGTATCATCATGCCAAGATCAAAGGAGCTCTCTAAGACCCTCGGAAAGAAGGTCGTGGATGCCAAGGGATTTAAGACGACAACTAAAATCTTCTGAAGTTAACCAATCCATCTAAAAGTGGCATGGATTTCAAACAACTGCTGCTTTCCCAGAAACCACCCAGTGAGGGCACTTAGCTCCGCCCCTTCCAATTCGTCCATTATAAGTGGCCCGGCAGTCCAGTAGGAGGCGTCCTTCATGATCAGACAGACCCGCCGGATGGAACTCCAGTAAAAGGACCCTCAATTCTGCAGCTAAGAGCCAAATACTTTTTGTTATTATTTCACTCAAAAGTTGGCCATACAGATGCCAAGAGTGGTGCTCTTTGTTGGAATTTGTTCGATTAAATGGGACGACCCGGTTGGCGTCCCAAGTTTTTATCCTTTCCGTGACCTGTCATTCCTGCACCCTGTGGAAGAAAACTATACCGGCCACCACCACTGGGTGTCCTTGTTCTCCTTTTCACGTTGAGGAAAACAAGTTCAGGCAGGAGGAAGCGTCACTCAGTAAGTCTTGCGAGGGTAACACTCAAATCAGCAAAGCAGTAAAATGAAAGTGTTACAAAGAGAAGTTCTCTCTGCATCCTTTAATAAATTCAAAAATCAGATCTTTAGTTCTTGCTCATAACATAAGTTCTAATACCATTGGTACACATAGCTGTTAACAGGACATGGCAGAACAGAGATACCTTAAAAGGTCACCGTCAACCTGGTCCACTTGGCCGAAAGGCCGCTTGTCAGTTTCGTTATCCTTAAAAGTTAAGGTGCCAAAGTACACTCCTGTATGCCCGCACAGTCTCAAGCTTGTCCTGCAACGTCCAGTCACCCACAAGTTCCCCGTTTTACTCTAACCATGACTTAAAATGTCATAAAATGTCAAAGCAAGCATGCCCTAGAATAGGGGTGGGCAATGTCGATCCCGGAGAGCTGCAGCGGCTGCAGGTTTTTATTCCAGCCCAGTTTCTTAATGAGGAGTCAATTATTGCTGATGAAGCTCTTATTGCTTAAGTGATGTTTTGATGCTTCATTTTAGTGGTCTCTCTTGTTAAGGTTCTCCACCCTTAATTTCTTATTTCAGTCTTAAACAGCTGCATTCTCTGTTCTAATGGCTCCTTATTAGCAGTAAGATGTAAAAGACATAGGAGACAGCAGTCCTCCATTTCACTTATTTCCATTTCCATCTGTGTTTGATTTTATAAAACACTTAATAGAAAAATGTGCCAGACTGAAAATGATCCGTTTTAGGCTTCAAATCATTTGGATGAGATCCTTGGCAAGGAACAAATCTACAATAAAAGAACCTTACATTGCTGAATCCAGCTGGGGGCACTAACTCCGTTTGGAATAAGTTCTTTTGTAATGGCGGCATGTTACATTACCCAACACTATATACAGGTGCTGGTCATAAAATTAGAATGTCATGACAAAGTTGATTTATTTCAGTAATTCCATTCAAAAAGTGAAACTTGTATATTAGATTCATTCATTACACACAGACTGACGTATTTCAAATGTTTATTTCTTTTAATGTTGATGATTATAACTGACAACTAATGAAAGTCCCAAATTCAGTATCTCGGAAAATTAGAATATCAATTAAGACAAATGCAAAAAAAAGGATTTTTAGAAATGTTGGCCAACTGAAAGGTATGAACATGAAAAGTATGAACATGTACAGCACTCAGTATTTAGTTGGGGCTCCTTTGGCCTGGATTACTGCAGCAATGCGGTGTGGCTTGGAGTCGATCTGTCTCTGGCACTGCTCAGGTGTTATGAGAGCCCATGTTGCTCTGATAGTGGCCTTCAGCTCTTCTGAATTGTTGGGTCTGGCGTATTGCATCTTCCTCCTCACAATATCCCATAGATTTTCTATGGGGTTAAGGTCAGGCAAGTTTGCTGGCCAATCAAGAACAGGGATACCATGGTCCTTAAACCAGATACTGGTAGCTTTGGCACTGTGTGCAGGTGCCAGGTCCTGTTGGAAAATGACAATCTGCATCTCCATAAAGTTCGTCAGCAGCAGGAAGCATGAAGTGCTCTAAAACTTCTGGTAGACGGCTGCGTTGACTTTGGACCTCAGAAAACACAATGGACCAACACCAGCAGATGACATGGCACCCCAAACCATCACTGACTGTGGAAACTTTACACTGGACCTCACGCAACGTGGATTCTGTGCCTCTCCTCTCTTTCACCAGACTCTGGGACTTTGATTTCCAAAGGAAATGCAAAATTTACTTTCATCAGAGAACATAAATTTGGACCACTCAGCAGCAGTCCAAAGGCGAGACGCTTCTGACGCTGTCTCTTGTTCAAGAGTGGCTTGACACAAGGAATGCGACAGCTGAAACCCATGTCTTGCATACGTCTGTGCGTGGTGGTTCTTGAAGCACTGACTCCAGCTGCAGTCCACTCTTTGTGAATCTCCCCCACATTTTTGAATGGGTTTTGTTTCACAATCCTCTCCAGGGTGCGGTTATCCCTACTGCTTGTCCACTTTTTTCTAGCACATCTTGTCCTTCCCTTCGCCTCTCTATTAATGTGCTTGGACACAGAGCTCTGTGAACAGCCAGCCTCTTTAGCAATGACCTTTTGTGTCTTGCCCTCCTTGTGCAAGGTGTCAATGGTCGTCTTTTGGACAACTGTCAAGTCAGCAGTCTTCCCCATGATTGTGTAGCCTACAGAACTCGACTGAGAGACCATTTAAAGGCTTTTGAGTTAATTAGCTGATTAGAGTGGGGCACAAGGTGTCTTCAATATTGAACCTTTTCACAATATTCTAATTTTCCGAGATACTGAATTTGGGACTTTCATTAGTTGTCAGTTATAATCATCAAAATTAAAAGAAATAAACATTTGAAATACATCAGTCTGTGTGTAATGAATGAATCTAATATACAAGTTTCACTTTTTGAATGGAATTACTGAAATAAATCAACTTTGTCATGATATTCTAATTTTATGACCAGCACCTGTAGATATAATATAAAAAGGCGATACCCCTCCCTAGTGATACGGCGGTAAGAAATCACATAGGAGAAATAGTGTAGCTTTCTTTAATGACGGTTTACATGGCATAACAGATGAGAAAGCCATAACAAGACCATGTGTAGAGTCTGCCACTTTCGTCACTGCGTTGGAAGGATTTTCATGATCGGATGACGCTATCTCTCATCCGTCTGTCGGCTTCAAAGGTGTGCCGGGCAGTGTTCCAAGGCTTTATACTCTTTCTCCATGTGCAGGCCCCCACTTAGGTAAATCATGCCATTCCCAAACAAAGAAAAGACGATCCAATGTCATGCTGACTCTGACACACAGAAATAGTACAATGCCCATTTTCGCAGTTGTCCCTTTCTTGTCTTCTAATGCTTGCCTACCAGTTCTAAATGATGAGCCCCTGTGTACTAAATCTGGCCTTGTGTAAGCTGTACATGTGAGTGGATTTATAAAATATTTTTTGTACAGAGCACAGTGACATCCATCCATCCATCCATTAT
Organism: Erpetoichthys calabaricus; assembly: GCF_900747795.2. Lineage (NCBI taxonomy): Eukaryota > Metazoa > Chordata > Cladistia > Polypteriformes > Polypteridae > Erpetoichthys > Erpetoichthys calabaricus. Next base: position 187,360,703 of record NC_041400.2, read on the forward strand.
CCAACCTGCTTTATCCTAACACAGGGTCACGGGGGTCTGCTGGAGCCCAGTCAACATAGGGGCGCAAGGCAGGAAACAAACTCTGGGCAGGGTGCCAGGCCAATGCAGGGCATGCACACACACACACCCACACACCAAGCACACACTAGAGACAATTCATCCATCCCTCCATTATCCAACCCGCTACAGTATATCCTAACTACAGGGTCATGGGGATCTGCTGGAGCCAATCCCAGGCAACACAAGGGCACAAGGCAGGAAACAAACCCCGGGCAGGGCGTGCACACACATACACACCAGTCACACACACTATGGACAATTTAGAATTGCCAATGCACCTAACCTGCATGTCTTTGGACTGTGGGAGGAAACCGGAGCATCCAGAGGAAACCCACGCAGACACGGGGAGAACATGCAAACTCCACACTGGGAGGACCCGGGAAGTGAACTAAGGCCTACTAACTGCGAGGCAGCAGCGCTACCCACTGTGCCACCATGCCGCCCAAGTTTATTTCTAATACCCTCATTATATCCATTTTTGCCAATCACCAGACTAACATGGCATAAAATTAAAAGGTCTGAGATTGGCAAGGATTTCTTTCTAATTAAGCAATTGGGTTGGAATGAAAACCTGTAGCCACTGCGACTCACCAGGACTGACATTGCCCACCCCTGCACTAGAAGAAAGCACTTTTAACTTTATTTGTTGAAGCCTTTCCGTTACTGAAATATTGACTACTTAGTTCAAACTTCTTTGTTATAGCAAACACCAAATTATATCTCATCATTTAGGCATAAGCTCAGAAGAGCACAGACTCGGCATAAACCCAGTAAGCAATGCAGCTGCTTTTTCTTGTCTTGTCAACACACCTACCTTACACAGCAGGTGCACACCAAACTGGTTGTCCAAATTCAACTTCTACAACCCGGCCACACAGTACTGTAATTATTTTGCAGGACCCGATTTCACATTTCATCGCTTTGCGTAATTCACCCTTGTAACTTTACCTGTCGTGGAGAGAGTTCCCGCTCTGGCACCTGTTTTGTAGAGAGGCGCTTGGTAATACGAGTCTTGAGGGACATAATTCTGACGAGGCTCAAAATGTACCACTGGCAGGACCGGGTTCATTTGCCTTGGTAAAGCATCGTGAATTAGCATGGTCTCATCATCCCAGCGAAAGGCATCCATGAACATTCCATGAACAAGGACGCCATTTTGTAAAGTGGGTAGCTAAAATTTAAAAGAAACCAATAGTAATTATGCAAGCAATTTGATTCCATTAGAAATATAAAAGTTGAACTCCATTTTAACAAAATTCTCATTTCAGTGATTTTTTTTTTCCTACGGTGTGGGACCCATGCCCGGCCAGAACGCCTTTACCATGGAAGAACCAGGAGAGACACAATACCTCCCCCAGAACACGGAAGGGAAGCCCCTGCCCTGAGGCCACGGGCTTGGAACTTAGAATGCCACTAATTATTGTTGTTTTATCTCTGTTTTTATCTTGTTTTGTCTTTGTTAATTTTTTTTTATGTAGCATTTTACAAATGTAAAGTGCCTTATAAATAAATGGAGAGAGCTAAGTGACAGCTTCTGGGTGAAAAGATGTTTTCTCTTGGTAGAATTCTATATCATTCTACTTTCCCCTTATCAGAATGTTTCAAATCCCTTGGACTTACCACTGTTTATAAGGTCCATCCATCCTCTTCCGCTTATCCGAGATCGGGTAGCGGGGGCAGCAGCTTGAGCAGAGATGCCCAGACTTCCCTCTCCCCGGCCACTTCTTCTAGCGCTTCTGGGGGAATCCTGAGGCGTTCCCAGGCCAGCTGGGAGACATAGTCCCTCCTGCATGTCCTGGGTCTTCCCCGGGGTCTCCTCCCGGTTGGATGTGCCCGGAACACATCACCAGGGAGGCGTCCAGGAGGCATCCTGATCAGATACCCGAGCCACCTCATCTGACTCCTCTCGATGCGGAGGAGCAGCGGCTCTACTCTGAGCCCCTCACCCTATCTTTAAGGGAAAGCCCAGACACCCTGCGGAGGAAACTCATTTCAGCCGCTTGTATTCGCGATCTCGTTCTTTCGGTCACTACCCATAGCTCATGACCATAGGTGAGGATAGGAACATAGACGTTTATAAGGTATTGTACTTTATTACAATAGGAAGCAGAGAGGTTGTTGAATGAAGAGAATGAGAGAGAGCGAAGGTTGGATGATGTGGAGATAGTGAATCAGAAAGTGCAATGGATTAGCAAAGAAGAAGTAAGGACAGCTATGAAGAGGATGAAGAATGGAAAGGTTGTTGGTCCAGATGACACACCTGTGGAAGCATGGAGGTGTTTAGGAAAGACAGCAGTGAAGTTTTTAACCAGATTGTTTAATAGAATCTTGGAAAGAGAAAGGATGTCTGAGGAGTTGAGAAGAAGTGTACTGGTGCCGATATTTAAGAATAAGGGGGAAGTGTAGAGCTGTAGTAACTACAGGGGGATAAAATTGATGAGCCACAGCATGAAGTTATGGGAAAGAGCAGTGGAAGCTCAGTTAAGAAATGAGGTGATAATTAGTGAGTAGCAGTGTGGTTACATGCCAAGAAAAAGCACCACAGATGCAATGTTTGCTCTGAGGATGTTGATTGAGAAGTTTAGAGGACAAAAGGAGTTGCAATGTATCTTTGTGGACTTGGAGAAAGCATATGACAGGGTGCTTCGAGAGGAGTTGTGATATTGTATGAGGATGTCAGGAGTGGCAGAGAAGTACAGGACATGTATGAGGGAAGTGTGACAGTGGTGAGGTCTGCGGTAGAAGTGACAGATGCATTCAAGGTGGAGGTGGGATTACATCAGGGATCGGCTCTGAGCCCTTTCTTATTTGCAATAGTGATGGACATTGCACCATGTCCATGTGACAGACAGAGGAGTTCCTGTGGACTATGATGTTTGCTGATGACATTGTGATCTGCAGTGATAGTAGGGAGCAGGTTGAGGAGACCCTGGAGAGGTGGAGATATGCTCTAGAGAGGAGAGGAATGAAGGTCAGTAGGACCATCAAGACAGAATACATGTGTGTAAATGAGAGGGAGGTCAATGGAATGGTGAGGATGAAGACAGTAGAGTTGCTGAAGGTGGATAAGTTTAAATACTTGGGATCAACAGTACAGAGTAACGGGGATTGTGGAAGAGAAGTGAAAAGGAGAGTGCAGGCAGGGTGGAATGGGTGGAGAAGAGTGTCAGGAGTGATTTGTGACAGACGGGTATCAGCAAGAGTGAAAGGGAAGGTCTACAGAACAGTAGTGAGACCAGCTATGTTATATGGGCTGAAGACGGTGGCACTGACCAGAAAGCAGGAGACAGAGCTGGAGGTGGCAGAGTTAAAGATGCTAAGATTTGCATTGGGTGTGACAAGGATGGACAGGATTAGAAATGAGGACATTAGAGGGTCAGCTCAGGTGGGACGGTTTGGAGACAAAACCAGAAAAGCAAGATTGCATTGATTTGGACATTTGCAGGTGAGATAAGTCGAGTGCGGTGGACTGATTTCTACCATAAAAGTTGATACATGTTTTGTATATCTTCATTTATAAAATAGATAAACCAAATGTAGTATCAGATAGTGTTTCAGGAGACTTGTTTTACTTCACTGAAGAGAACTGAGGTGCTTTGATGTTTATTAACAAAACCACAAGTCTTTAGGACTGACTGAGGATCTAAAATGTATGGCGAGGTTGATGGAGCATTAGAACCCCCTTTTACAGCCTCACGTTTTCTCTGCAAGTGGGAGGACCTGCTTGCAGGGTTGGATGCCCGGTTAATGTCATACCCAGGACAAAGCAACTGCAGGTTAAGGTCCTTGCTCAGGGACCCAACAGAGTAGAGTCACTTCAGGAATTTACGGGATCTGAACCGGCAACCTTCTGATTGCTGGCGCAGATCCCTAGCCTCCACTAAGGAAGAAGAATAATAATATCAAAAATTCTTTACATTTATGTTGAACTTTATTACCACTCAAAGTGCTTCAGTGAGTTGGATGCCACTTCAATCACCACTAACTTGTACCGTCTGCCTGGATGATGCAGCGACAGCCATTTTTGTGCCAGTATGTGTCAGAGAGATAGCCAATTTGAGACAGGGGATGATTAGGGGGCCAGAATGATTAGGCCGTGGCAAGCAATTTTGCCAGGACATCAGCTTACACCTTACTCTTTATGAAGAACTACTAGGGTTCTTTATGAACACAGAGAGTCAAGACCTCAGTTTTATGTCTCATCCAAAGGACGGCACCATTTTTATAACACAGTGCCCCCACCACTATACTGGGGCAATGAGATCCAAATTCAGAGCACCCCCTGTTAGCCTCACCAACACCTCTTCCAGAAGTAACCCATATTTTCCTGGATGGTCTCCCATCCAAGTACTGGCAGGGCCTAAACATCGTTAGCTTCAGCTAGACGAGCTGTTCTGACGTGCATGTGGCATATCTCCAGCATCTTAAGGAATCTATGAATCCATGAAGAATAAATCAAATTCAGGCTGTTCTACTCATTACTAGAAATCAGAGCATAATAGCAATGCCCACCGAATGTACGTTAGTTAAAAGTGCCATACCTTCTTGTCCATCTCAGGTTCGTCTCCAAATTTCAGGGTTTTTAATGCTTCAGTTACAGCCGCCTGATCCCGATAAAAAGGAACGACATGATAATGAAAGTTAAGCTCATCAATGGGAAGGTTATACTTTCGAGCGTGGTTTTGTAAAACACCTAGAGAAATTGAAAAGTAGTGTCAAAGACAAAGTAAGAACCATTACATTAAATTAGATTATACTTTATTTGTCCCCAAGGAGACATTAAAATTCTGTTTCCATAAAGCATAGCCTGATGCTTCCTGGCATACCTGTTAAAAATCCTTGTGGAAAGAAAAATCCAGATATCCAGAAAGATTTTGGTGGGCCTGTCTTTATCCAATTCTGAAAGAGAAATGGGAAAATTAATCACTTTGTATGAAGAATTAAGATATTGTTTCTAATTTTCAGTTTATTACAAAACCTGCATAATGACGGAGCACACAGAAATGGAGATACTTCAGAAAGGGACTTGCTAAATAGTATACAGTAATCCCTCCTCCATCGCGGGGGTTGCGTTCCAGAGCCACCCGTGAAATAAGAAAATCCGCGAAGTAGAAACCATATGTTTATGTGGTTATTTTTATATTGTCATGCTTGGGTCATAGATTTGCGCAGAAACACAGGAGGTTGTAGAGAGACAGGAACGTTATTCAAACACTGCAAACAAACATTTGTCTCTTTTTCAAAAGTTTAAACTGTGCTCCATGACAAGACAGAGATGACAGTTCCGTCTCACAATTAAAAGAATGCAAACATATCTTCCTCTTCAAAGGAGTGCGCATCAGGAGCAGATCATGTCATACAGATAGAGAAAAGCAAAAAATCAATAGGGCTGTTTGGCTTTTAAGTATGCGAAGCACCGCGGCACAAAGCTGTTGAAGGCGGCAGCTCACACCCCCTCCGTCAGGAGCAGAGAGAGAGAGAGAGAGACAGAGTTTGTTTTTCAGTCAAAAATCAATATGTGCCCTTCGAGCTTTTAAGTATGCGAAGCACCGTGTAGCATGTCGTTTCAGGAAGCAGCTGCACAAAAGATAGCAACGTGAAGATAATCTTTCATCATTTTTAGACGAGCATCCGTATCGTCTAGGTGTGCGAACAGCCCCCCTGCTCAATCCCCCTACGTCAGGATCAGAGAAAGTCAGCGCAAGAGAGAGAGAAAAGTAAGTGGGGTAGCTTCTCAGCCATCTGCCAATAGCGTCCCTTGTATGAAATCAACTGGGCAAACCAACTGAGGAAGCATGTACCAGAAATTAAAAGACCCATTGTCCGCAGAAATCCGCGAACCAGCAAAAAATCTGCGATATATATTTAAATATGCTTACATATAAAATCCGCAATGGAGTGAAGCCGCGAAAGGCGAAGCGCGATATAGCGAGGGATTACTGTATGTATTTTCAATGAAAATTTTATGCAATCAAAAGCTAATTAGGTGAGAAACTCTGAGCATGGAAAAGGTCAGGTCATGTCAGGTTGGGGAGCATGCACTGGTACAGCGCGTTGCCGCACCCACCACACGACAAAACAGCTCGGGATCCTGGTTGGCAACCCCCAGGCAGACACGTGGTTCAGTCCCACCCTCCAGAAATTAGCATCTATTTGCCACAGCCAGGTGTTACGTGGGCATCCCCTTGGCCTGATCTAGCCACTCGGGTCCTGCAAGCCGGATAACCATTGGGTAATCGCTCCACATGGTCGTGATGCCGTAACTGACACTCCCTCACAATTCGGAACTCCATGAGCAACACAAAGTCAAACTAACAGTATCCAAGGATTCTCCAAAGAGACCCAGTACTGAAGAAATCCAGTCTTCATCTCAGGTCACTGTGTCCATGTCTCACAACCATATAACAAAACAGGAAGCACCAGGACTCTAAAGACTTGAACCTTTACAAAGATACTGGGAGCGCCACACACCCCTTCCCAGCGACCTCATGATCCCCCATGCTTTCCCAATCCGTCTACTACATTCATAGTAAGAGTCACCAGAGACATGAATGTCACTGCCAAGGTAAGCGTCATAGCTCATATCTCTCAGTCCTGGAATCTTCCTAGTTGCTCTCTGCTGGACATCTCTAGTGCTGCTAATGTATCCTGGAGACCAAAACTGTACCAAGTATTTCAGGTGAGGACTCACTAGGGTGTTTTATAACTTAAGCATACCCTGTTTTGACCTTTAATCTGTACACCGTGATATACAGTCATATGAAAATGTTTGTGAACCCCTCTCAGCCTGCATAATAATTGACTCTCCTTTCAACAAAAAAGATAACAGTGGTACGTCTTTCATTTCCTAGGAACATCTGAGCACTGGGGTGTTTTCTGTACAAAGATTTTTAGTGACGCAGTATTTAGTTGTATGTAATTAAATTAAATGTGAAAAACTGGCTGTGCAAAAATGTGGGTCCCCTTGTCATTTTGCTGATTTGAATGCCTGTCACTGCTCAATGTTGATTACTTGCAATGTCAAATTGGTTAGATGAGCTCACTAAGCCTTGAACTTCATAGACAATCATGAGAAAAGGTATTTAAGGTGGTCAATTACAAGTTGTGCTTCCCTTTGACTCTCCTCTGAAGAGTGACAGCATGGGATCCTCAAAGCAACTCTCCAAAGATCTGAAAACAAAGATGGTTGAGTCTCCTGGTTTAGGGGAAGGCTACAAAAAGCTATCTCAGAGGTTTAAACTGTCAGTTTAAACTGTCAGGAATGGAATCAGGAAATGGAAGGCCACAGGCACAGTTGCTGTTAAACCCAGCAGGTCTGGCAGGCCAAGAAAAATACAGGAGCGGCATATGAGCAGGATTGTGAGAATGGGAACAGACAACCCACAGATCACCTCCAAAGACCTGCAAGAACATCTGGCTGCAGATGGTGTATCTGTACATCGTTCTACAATTCAGCGTAATTTGCACAAAGAACATCTGGATGGCAGGGTGATGAGAAAGAAGCCCTTTCTGCACTCACGTCACAAACAGAGTCGCTTGTTGTATGCCAATGCTCATTTAGACAAGCCAGATTCATTTTGGAACAAAGTGCTTTGGACTGATGAGACAAAAATTGAGTTATTTGGTCAGAACTAAAAGCGCTTTGCATGGTGGAAGAAGAACACCGCATTCCAAGTAAAGCACCTGCTACCTAATGTCAAATTTGGTGGAGGTTCCATCATGCTGTGGGGCTGTGTGGCAAGTTCAGGGACTGGGGCCCTTGTTAAAGTTGAGGGTCAGATGAATTCAACCCAGTATCAACAAATTCATCAGGATAATGTTCAAGCATCAGTCACAAAGTTGGATACTCCAACAAGACAATGACCCAAAACACAGTTGGAAATGTACAAAGGCATTCATGCAGAGGGAGAAGTACAATGTTCTGGAATGGCCGTCACAGTCCCCTGACTTGAATATCATTGAAAATCTATGGGATGATTTGAAGCAGGCTGTCCATCAAATTGAACTGAACTGGAGAGATTTTGTATGAAGAATGGTCAGAAATACCTCCATCCAGATTCCAGACACTCATCAGAGGCTATAGGAGGCGTCTAGAGGCTGATAGATTAGCAAAAGGAGGCTCAACTAAGTATTGATGTAATATCTCTGTTGGGGGGCCCACATTTATGCACCTGTCTAATTTTGTTATGATGCATATTGCATATTTTCTGTTAATCCAATAAACTTCATGTCACTGCTGAAATCCTACAGTGTCCATAAGGCATGTCAGATATTAAAAGGAAGTTGCTACTTTGAAAGCTCAGCCAATGATAAACAGAAATCCAAAGAATTAAGAGGGGTTCCCAAACTTTTTCATATGACTGTATAAGCTAACATCTTAGGAGTCTTCTTAACGGCTTCACTACATTGTCTTGATGTATACATCATAACTGAAAATCTCTTACTACAACTCCCAAGCCCCTCTTATAAGGTGTACCTTCAACTTTCAGACCTCCCATTGTGCATTCAAATCTAACAGTTCTACTTCCTACATGTAATATTTTACATTTATTTTAATTTGCAAAATTTTCTGTAAACATGTTTTCACTTTGTCACTTAGAGTTAGGGAGTGTACTGTGCCCTCCATCGAGTTTGGGACAAAAACATATTTTTCATTTTCATTTCCCCCTCTGCTGCACTGTTTAAAATTTCAAATGAAATAATTCAGACTTGTGATTAAAGTGTACATTGGAGACTTTCATTTAAAGGGATTTGCGGACATTTTGGTCACACAACACTTATTCTACACATTCCTCCCATTTCAGGGGACCATAATGTTTGGGACACAGCAATGGCAGGTCTATTAAAGCCATTGTCCTATTTAGTCCTTTGTCACATATCCCTCACATGCAATGACTGCTTGAAGTCTGTGATTCACAGACGTCATCAGGTGCTGAGGATCTTCTCTGGTGGTGCTCTGCCAAGCCTCAAATGCAGCCATCTTCAGCTCCTGTTTGTTTTTGGGGGGCTTGACCCCTTAGGTTTTCTTTTCAGCATATGAAATGCCTGCTCAATTGGACTGAAATCAGGTGACTGGCTTGGCCATTCTAGAATTTTCCATTTTTTAGCTTTGATAAACTCCTGTGCTGACTCAGCAGTACATCTGGCTCATTATCTTGTTGTAGGTTGAAGCGCCATCCACTGAGTTTGGAGGCCTTTACTGGAACTTGAGCAGATCAGATCTGTTAGAACATTAGAACACTCTAGACGAGAACATTCAGCCCAACAAAGCTCGCCAGTACTATCCACTTATTTCTTCCAAGAAAACATCAAGTCGAGTTTTGAAAGACCCTAACGTCTTACTGTCTACCACACTACTTGGTAGCTTATTCCAAGTTTCTATCGTTGTTGTTTCTCTACACCTCAGAATTCATTGTGCTGGCAGCAGTTCCATCATCAATGAAGAGAAGTGTGCCAGGACCTGTGGTGGTCATACATGCCCAAGCCATAACACCCCCAGCATCATGTTTTGGATCTTGGGTAGTTCCTTGTTGTCTCCACATTTTGCTCTCGCCATCATTCTGATCAGGTTCATCTTTGTCTCGTATGTCCACAAGACATTTTTTCCAGAATCCTGCAGGCTCTTTTTCAGGGCTTTGTCACAAACTGTAATCTGACCATCCTGTTTTTGTGGTGTTCATCTTGCAGTGTGTCCTCTGTGTTTCTGTTTCATGAAGTCTTTTGCTGATAGTCATCTCTGACACACACACATTGGCCCCCTGAAGACTGCTTCTGATCTGTCTGACAGGCGTTTGTTGCTTTTTCTTGACCATAGTGAAGATTCTTCTGTCATCAGCAGTGGAGGTCTTCCTTGGCCCACCAGTCCCTTTGTGATTACTGAGCTCACCATCATTTTCTTTCTTCATGATATTCCAGACAGTTGAGTTTGGTCATCCTAAGGTGTCACCGATGTCTCTAATGATTTTATTCTTGATTTTTACCCTCATAATGGTTTCTTTGACTTTCATTGGCACAGCTCTTGTCCTCATGTTGAACAATGGCAGCTATGGACTCCAAAGGGGAGAAGCAAGCAGAGGTAAATTATGAAGCAATGAAACCCACCTGAGAAATCACAAAAACACCTGTGATGCCAATTGTCCCAATCATTATGGTGCCCTGAAATGGGGGGACCATATAGAAAAAGTGTTGTCATTTCTGCATGGTGGGACCGAAATGTGTGCAAATCCCCTTAAATAAACATCTGCATTGTGCTCTTTAATCACAAGTCTGAATTGTTTGATTTATAATTTTAAACTGTGGAAAAGAGGGATAAATCAAGGAAAAATGTGTCTGTCCCAAACATTATGGAGGGCACAGTACACTCACTAAGCCATAATGACAAAGTTAAAACATGTTTCCAGAAACGGTTGCACATTTTTAAGTATGTGTAAAATATTATAAAGAATTAGATTAAAAGCAAAAAGGTCAAATTTATCTGTTTAAAATTAAATTTACAGCAAAGCGTACAGAAAGTGAAGGGGTCTGAATACTTTATGAATCCACTGTGTGTCCTGTGTGAGTGGATATACTGTAACCAGAAGGGGGCGCCACTGAGCACCAAACCCCACACCTAATAATGTTTGACACAGCCACAAGTTCTAACAATGGATTTTTTAATCCAACAAACACTAAATACCATAAAGGACAGTGAAACACAGCCAGTAACCATACAAGTTAAGATACTCTACCCTCTCCTTCTCCCTCCAGTTGAGTTTTGCCCGCTGCCTCCCAACTCTAACCCCCTGATGTAGAAGAGACAGCGGAAGTCCTGAAAAACTGGGATCCCTGCAGCACCCCCTGGTGGCCACCCATGGGACCCAGTAGGGCTGACACGCGGCACTACAACTCCCATCATGCACTGCAGGTGTCCACATGGTTACTGAGATCTTGGAATGCTGCCATCTATTGGATGGGAGGTTAAAATGTTCCAAAATAGGAGCCTTCCCCCACTGGACCTTTGTTTTATCCTCCGGTCCGGGTATGTAAGGGTCCCATACCCATCCCAGAGAGGATGCCAGATAATCTTGCTTGGCTGTTATAATGGATATAACAGTCTGAACTGTCATTATGGGCCTTTAAAGAACAGTGGCCATTCTGAAAAATTAAACTGCTTAGATTAACCTTTTGAGTTTCTGCAGTATGCTAAGTGCAAACACTCTAATGTTAATGAAAATTGTCACAGTTTTCTTTTACATCTTGGCAGAAAAGCAATTCTATACATCACAGAGTTTCATTCTTTATTAAGTGTATTCTGTCGTGTCAAAGAGTGGATTTGATTTATAAGCAAATTCCTCTCCTCTTAATAGCCAATTACAAAGTGCAGTCACGAAACCTCCAAACTCAAATAAGTTAATTAAGGATGAGTGTCAGAGGGTCCTCATCATTTCACGCCTGCTAGCAGTATGGAGAATAATACGATTTCTGCACATAAGGGACTCCAGCAGAACTGGGTATTGCCTTATTGTTGCTTTTATTACATTCCTACATTGCGCCATGCTGCTCAGTAAGTGGTTCTGAACAATTAAAGAAAATGGAGACAGCTGCTCTCCTGCCATTAGATCTATTTACCTAGCACTTGACTTTAACAATTCTGATCAGTTATGGATGATTCCTTTTCTTGTTTCCTCACAGAATTCCAGTATGTCAGTAAAACACAAACTCCTTAGACTGAACCCATACTGACTGTCCTGTAGAACTCCTTCTCTTGACCAAGCCTGTAACAATTTAGCTGATTCAACATTATGTTTGGAATCATCTGCACACTTAACCAGCTTATTAATTACATTTTTCTCCAGATCAAAAAAAAAAAATAAAAAAAAAATATATATATATATATATATATATATATATATATATATATATATATACACAGTGCATCTGGAAAGTATTCCCAGCGCATCACTTTTTCCACATTTTCTTATGTTACAGCCTTATTCCAAAATGGATTAAATTCATTTTTTTCCTCAGAATTCTACACACAACACCCCATAATGACAACGTGAAAAAGTTTACTTGAGGTTTTTTGCAAATTTATTAAAAATAAAAAACTGAGAAATCCCATGTACATAAGTATTCACAGCCTTTGCTCAATACTTTGTCGATGCACCTTTGGCAGCAATTACAGCCTCAAGTCTTTTTGAATATGATGCCACAAGCTTGGCACACCTATCCTTGGCCAGTTTCGCCCAATCCTCTTTGCAGCACCTCTCAAGCTCCATCAGGTTGGATGGGAAGTGTCGGTGCACAGCCATTTTAAGATCTCTCCAGAGATGTTCAATCAGATTTAAGTCTGGGCTCTGGCTGGGCCACTCAAGGACATTCACAGAGTTGTCCTGAAGCCACTCCTTTGATATCTTGGCTGTGTGCTTAGGGTCGTTGTCCTGCTGAAAGATGAACCGTCGCCCCAGTCTGAGGTGAAGAGAGCTCTGGAGCAGGTTTTCATCCAGGATGTCTCTGCACATTGCTGCAGTCATCTTTCTCTTTATCCTGACTAGTCTCCCAGTCCCTGCCGCTGAAAAACATCCCCACAGCATGATGCTGCCACCACCATGCTTCACTGTAGGGATGGTATTGACCTGGTGATGAGCGGTGACTGGTTTCCTCCAAACGTGACGCCTGGCATTCACACCAAAAAGTTCAATCTTTGTCTCATCAGACCAGAGAATTTTCTTTGTCATGGTCTGAGAGTCCTTCAGGTGCCTTTTGGCAAACTCCAGGTGGGCTGCCATGTGCCTTTTACTGTATGTACATGTGCTTTCTCAATTTTTTTATTTTTAATAAATTTGCAAAAACCTCAAGTAAACTTTTTTCACATTGTCATTATGGGGTGTTGTGTGTAGAATTCTGAGGAAAAAAATAAATTTAATCCATTTTGGAATAAGGCTGTAACATAACAAAATGTGCAAAAAGTGATGAGCTGTGAATACCTTCCGGATGCACTGTGTATATATATATATATATATATATATATATATATATATATATATATATATATATACAGTGGTGTGAAAACTATATGCCCCCTTCCTGATTTCTTATTCTTTTGCATGTTTGTCACACAAAATGTTTCTGATCATCAAACACATTTAACCATTAGTCAAATATAACACAAGTAAACACAAAATGCAGTTTGTAAATGGTGGTTTTTATTATTTAGGGAGAAAAAAAAATCCAAACCTACATGGCCCTGTGTGAAAAAGTAATTGCCCCCTGAACCTAATAACTGGTTGGGCCACCCTTAGCAGCAATAACTGCAATCAAGCGTTTGCGATAACTTGCAATGAGTCTTTTACAGCGCTCTGGAGGAATTTTGGCCCACTCATCTTTGCAAAATTGTTGTAATTCAGCTTTATTTGAGGGTTTTCTAGCATGAACCGCCTTTTTAAGGTCATGCCATAGCATCTCAATTGGATTCAGGTCAGGACTTTGACTAGGCCACTCCAAAGTCTTCATTTTGTTTTTCTTCAGCCATTCAGAGGTGGATTTGCTGGTGTGTTTTGGGTCATTGTCCTGTTGCAGCACCCAAGATCGCTTCAGCTTGAGTTGACGAACAGATGGCCGGACATTCTCCTTCAGGATTTTTTGGTAGACAGTAGAATTCATGGTTCCATCTATCACAGCAAGCCTTCCAGGTCCTGAAGCAGCAAAACAACCCCAGACCATCACACTACCACCACCATATTTTACTGTTGGTATGATGTTCTTTTTCTGAAATGCTTTGTTCCTTTTACGCCAGATGTAACGGGACATTTGCCTTCCAAAAAGTTCAACTTTTGTCTCATCAGTCCACAAGGTATTTTCCCAAAAGTCTTGGCAATCATTGAGATGTTTCTTAGCAAAATTGAGATGAGCCCTAATGTTCTTTTTGCTTAACAGTGGTTTGCGTCTTGGACATCTGCCATGCAGGCCGTTTTTGCCCAGTCTCTTTCTTATGGTGGAGTCGTGAACACTGACCTTAATTGAGGCAAGTGAGGCCTGCAGTTCTTTAGACGTTGTCCTGGGGTCTTTTGTGACCTCTCGGATGAGTCGTCTCTGCGCTCTTGGGGTAATTTTGGTCGGCCGGCCACTCCTGGGAAGGTTCACCACTGTTCCATGTTTTTGCCATTTGTGGATAATGGCTCTCACTGTGGTTCGCTGGAGTCCCAAAGCTTTAGAAATGGCTTTATAACCTTTACCAGACTGATAGATCTCAATTACTTCTGTTCTCATTTGTTCCTGAATTTCTTTGGATCTTGGCATGATGTCTAGCTTTTGAGGTGCTTTTGGTCTACTTCTCTGTGTCAGGCAGCTCCTATTTAAGTGATTTCTTGATTGAAACAGGTGTGGCAGTAATCAGGCCTGGGGGTGGCTACGGAAATTGAACTCAGGTGTGATACACCACAGTTAGGTTATTTTTTAACAAGGGGGCAATTACTTTTTCACACAGGGCCATGTAGGTTTGGATTTTTTTTCTCCCTAAATAATAAAAACCATCATTTTAAAACTGCATTTTGTGTTTACTTGTGTTATATTTGACTAATGGTTAAATGTGTTTGATGATCAGAAACATTTTGTGTGACAAACATGCAAAAGAATAAGAAATCAGGAAGGGGGCAAATAGTTTTTCACACCACTGTATGTGTATATATATATATATATATATATATATATATATATATATATATATATATATATATATATGTATATATATATATATATATATATATATATTTGATCTGGAGAAAAATGTAATTAATAAGCTGGTTAAGTGTGCAGATGATTCCAAACATAATGTTGAATCAGCTACAGTCATATGAAAAAGTTTGGGAACCCCTCTCAACCTGCATAATAATTTACTTTCAACAAAAAAGATAACAGTGAAGCAGTATTTAGTCTGTCAAACAGGAATGTTTTGATTTGAGATTTAAAGGTGGAGAAAGAGGAGCAAACTCGGAGAGACTTGAGGAAGAGGGACCATAAGGGGCCAGGGTGGAGAGTCTGGTGTGTGGGACAGTAAGGAGATGACTGCTCTAGGACCTGAGAGAGTGTGGTCAAAATTTAACAAAGCATCTCATCAACAGCTTCAAGTGCTAAGATCAATGCCTCCCTAAGGCATTCATCCTTGACATCTTTAACTTTTCAGAAGCGTTTTCTAAAGACTATATATATATCCAGACTTTACTATCAATCTTATTTTCTATTATTCTTTGTTCTTTTTGGTATAATTATTCATGTAGTAAATACCACACTGCTTCTAACTTTCTATGTTTTGTCTTCATGTCTAGAGTGATTGAAGTGATATGGTAGATTTCTTTGAGCACCTGGTGCAGCCGGAAGTTTGCTATACGCTTCGTGCTGCAAGGTTTATTAGGGCTGAGGGTGTGAGCTCCACCCAATAGTAGGGAACAGGACATCAAGTAAGGCATTATTGGTTGATAAATGGCCTATAGCCAAGGAAGTTGAGCCTTTGTATGTTTAAATGTATTTCTAGAAACCAAAGTAATATTTAGGTCTGCGATATACTGTATTTTAAACTTCGTATGCTGTTCGTGCTGGCAATAAGTAAGTCTCTTGAAGTGCCAGAAGAGTGACAGGCTGTGTTATTCCTAAGGCAGTTGTGTGGTCTAAAGTGCTAGAAGTTAACAAGCTGTGTGTGTGTCACTCATACGGCACTGTTGAGTTTCTGTGTGTATGTGTTTATCTATGTATAAATATGTTAATATTAAGGTGCGACAGTAGACCAACCCGTTAACGAACCTGATGAGTACCCCTAGGTAAAGGGTAAATAGTGGTAAATATCATGATAGTACAACTTGTTACAGGCTTGTGTCCTTTCCATGGCTGTTTTGTGTCTTGTGCCCAGTGCTGCCAAGAAACTCTTTGGCCCTCTGCATGGCAACCTGAAAAGATGATGTTTCCTATTATATTATATTTTTGGAAGCAAACTGGAGACAAGTATGACTCATCCTGCCTTGTCAAAGGTGGGATATGGTGAGTGACAGCTTTAGCAGGCTTCAATTCTTGTCAGCAAAAAGAAGGCCAAGGAACACAAGCACACTTGTCTGATGATTCACAAAGCAACAGTAAATGGGACCATTGTTCAATGGAATTTTTTCGAAGGGCTCAGCCTATGGCAAAGATTGATTAATTGATTGAGAGACAGCATGAGTGCCATAGAGTACAGATGGGCATCCCAGCTGGACAACAGCATGACCTTGAGATAAAATGAAAGGTGCCAGGGGATGGACAAGCAGAAGCCAGAGGCCGGGAGAAGTTCCGTCCACAATATGTTAGGTGGCAGTGGTCCGCTGGAGGGGTCACAGCTTGGACACCTGCATTAGTTCTTGGGCACTGGAGGCCAGAAGTACGGCCCTGTTGGGATCCCTGGGTGCCACAAGGGGACACTGTCAGGATTAGAACTACCTAAGTTCCAGAAACAACCCAGAATTACTCCCCACTAGTCATGCCAGGTCATTAAAAGCAGTTCCATGTTAATTATAATAGGAGCCCACTGGCTTACATCAAAGAGACTGTAGTTGGGAGGCAGCAGGCGAAACCCAACTGTAGCCAGAAGGAGAGTAAAAGGTTCATTGTTTGTCTGGTTTTGGCTGTGTTCTATCGTGTTTAGTGCTTGTTGGATTAAACAAACTCCATTATTTGAACCTGTGACTGTTTTGGACATTAATGGATCTGGGGTTTGGGGCTTAGTGGTGCCCCCTGCTGGTCACGATAGATAGAATGTGGCTGCTATGAGAGTTGGAAAGTGACTCAGTCAAACCAGTCATTTACATTATAAAGGATAAAACATACAAATTATGAAGACCAACCTGGATGCCCACAGCGAGTCAGGACCTCGAATTTACATCTCTTCGGAAGGATGGCTCCATTTTAACAGCACAGTATCCCCCGTCGCTGCACTGGGGCATTGGGATTCACACAAAGACCACAGGGTAAGTGCCCACCACTGGCCTCACTCAAATTCTTCCAACAGCAACCCAAGTTTTTCCTAGATGGTCACCCATCCAAGTACTGGCCTGGCCTGAACAGGCTTAGCTTAAGATGGAGTGTATGTAGTAAGGCAATACTAAAAACTACAATAGTGTTCACAATGTGTGGAAAATGAGAGTTTAAATGAGAGTTTAAATAAAATGAAAATAAAATAAAGTGAAAGTGAATCTCATACTTACTTCAATGAACGCAGTCCTAAGTGCCAGATCTTTCACCCAGCTTCCTAATGGCTTCAGAGACGGGTAAGCCGCGTTGGCCCAAAGTTCAGGAACTTGGTTGTTGAAGAAACTGTTATATAATTTTTCCATCTCTTCAGACATGACAACAAACCCAGCAATTGCTTTCTTCAGCGTGTGTAATGAATTCTAGGAAGAAGGGGAAGAGCTCATTACTAAAAGCAGTTGCAAGAAGCAACAAATCATCATAAACTGTGATGTGATTATCTATATTACTAAATGACAGTTTCATCTATGCACGGCGGACGCACCGAAGCGCATGCGCACTGCGCCGCGGCGCCCCAGAGTCAAATGCAGCGGCTTCCCAGAGTCAGTAGGTGGCGCCCAAACAACACAACCTGTAAACTAAACTTGCTCTAATCCACTGTGCCAGCAGTCTGTGTGGCATGTTCAATTATGATTCCTAACAGTAAACGACGTCTACCTAACGACACAGCCACAGAACAACAAAGACGAGACCGCATAGATAAAAACAATAAATGGAGGCTCCTACAATGCGCTTCAAAAACACCACACACAAAGAAGTCACGGCTCCAGACAACAAAGACGAGACCGCATGGATAAAAACAATACACGGAGACTACTACAACGCGCTTCAGACACACCAGAAGCAAAGACGTTACGGCTCCAGAATGAAAGAGCTCAACTAACGGAAATACAAAACGAGCCCGTATGGATAAACACAATGAACGAGCGCACCCACAATGCGCTTCTGACACAGCAGAGGCAAAGGAGGTACATATCCAAATGGAGGGAGCTCAACGATTAGTAATACAAACACGAGCCCGTATGGCTACGACCTGTAAACGAGCCCGTATGGATAAAAACAATGAACGAAGGCGCCCACACAAAGAAACCGCTTTAGTACAAATAGGTTTATTTAATTAAATGAAAACTTTACCATGGCTACGACCTGTGAACTAAACCTGGGGTAAAGCGTGCACGCCAGGTTGTACAGCTGCCCGAACGCGACCGCCCACACCACCGCATATACGACGACACAGCCATAGAAAAACAAAAAAGAGACTGCATGAATAAAAACAATAAAAGAAGCGCGTTGAAACGAAGGCGCCTACAACTGAGTCACAGCTCCAAAAAGAAACTGCTTTAGTACAAATGTTTATTTCATTAAATGAACTTTCCCAGGACGCACTAACCCTCCATGATATTTCATCCCTCCAAGTATCAGAGGGAACAGAAAGTGATTGCCATTCTTGGATTTGCGATTCTTTCGAGAATTGCGGGCTTGCTGGTTCCAAGATAAAGGGCAGTCCATTCTGCAAGTGAGGTATTAAACAAGGGGAAGCAAAACCTCAACTCTGAAAGCTGCCAGGTCTTTGTATACATATAATTATCACAAAAAAAATATTAGAAGAGAAACAGGGGTGGCCAACTCTGATCCTGGAGCGCCGCAGTGGCTGCAGGTTTTTATTCCAAGCCAGTTGCTTAATTAGAAGCCACTCCTCACCAGTAACGGATCTTATTTAATTTCATGGCTTGTTAGTGTTTTAAGTCTACCATGTCAGTTCATTCTTAAATCACAGATTTGTTTTCCTTTCTAATGATAAACTAGAGGGCTCTGTCCCCTGCTTGCTTCGCTCACCCACCCCTGAGTTTTGGTTAACCAGATATACAATTTAAAGAGATTGTTATTTTCATGGGAATTGTTACATATGTATTATTTTCACTTTTACTTTAAAACTTCAGTAAAAACAATATTTGGAATTAACTTTTCGTCAATATCACATTGAATTTTGATTCCGTGTTTGGACTTACATCATGACAACGGAACTTATAACTGCCCGTGAGTGAATTTAGTTTCTTTATCTCTAATAAATTACCCGACTTTTTCAAATATTTGTACCTGCTCTTTCTTCTTCACTTAGCCGTTGACATGTCATCTTGAATGTATAAAATTATTGTCCTGATAAAATCCATAAGAGCCGAGAGCGCAGGAAGTGTGCCTGCCAAAAGCATTCACACAACTGAGAGGTTAGATGCCTGTGGTCTTGTTTGGAAATGGTTGTAAGTAGGGCTTGACTTGAAAGAATCTCATGTTAAAAGTCTCCGTGTCACGGGATTTCATTCCAAAAAGTCTCTCAAAAAGTCACGTCTCGTCCCAAGATTTTTTTTATTATAATAGAGAGATGTGTCATCCAAGTGATTTGAACCCTAAAACAGATGAGTAATTTTCATTTCTTCACTTTCTCTTCAGTTTCCTTCTGACTGCTTAATTAAACCAAATAGTGAATGATGAATACACACGGGTGGACATGGAGACAAGCGAGATGGAGAGCTGCAGGCTCCTTTGGCATTTGCATCTTATTGCTAATAAGGAGCAGTTAAAACAATAAATACAGCTGTTTAAGACTAAAATAAGCAATCAAGGGTTCAAAATCTTAACAAGTGAGACGAGCAGTAATAAGTACTTCATCAGCAATGAATGATTTCTCATGAAACAATTCGGTTGGAACCAAAACCTGAAGCTGCTGCGGCCCTCCAGGACTGACATGGCTCAGCCCTGACTTAAAGGGTCTGAGCCTTAAATAGCAAATACGTGAAACAAAGTTAATTAGTAGGAAAAACTAGTCACTTATTAAGAAAATAGTTAGAATGAAAACATGTAGACACTGTGTCTCTCCAGGATCGAATGTGTTCTTCAAAATAAGGCCTGGTACAGAACATCTTTAAACAGAAAAAGCATCAAGTGCTTCACAAAGCCTAGAATGAGTATATAGAGTACAACTCAAAATAAGGCCATAAACAGTAAGGTTATTCAATAGACTCATCCATCCAAACTTCAAATTTAAACAAAAGAAGATGAAGAGAAGACCTGACTGAAGTGTTTAAAATTATGAAGGGAATTAGTCCAGTGGATCAAGACTGTGACTTTAAAATGAGTTCAGCAAGGACACAGTTGGACACTTGTTAAGGGGGAATTTCACACACACATTAGGATTTGACACTAGAAACTGCCAGTCAGTGTTCAGAAGTCATTAAGAAGGCTAACAGAATGTCAGGTTATATAGCGTCCTGATGTGTGGAGTACAAGTCACAGGAGGTTCTGCTCAACCTTTATAACACACTGGTGAGGTCTCATCTGGAGTCCTGGGTGCAGTTATGGTCTCTGGGCTACAAAAAGGACAAAGCAGCACTAGAGAAAGTCCAGAGAAGAGCAACTAGGCTGATTCAGGGGTTACAGGGGATGAATTATGAGGAAAGATTAAAAGAGCTGAGCCTTTACAGTTTAAGCAAAAGAAGAACAAGAAGAGACCTGACTGAATGGAAGGGAATTAAGGGAAGGGAATTAGTCCAGTGGATTGAGACAGTGACAGTAAAATGAGTTCATCGAGACACCGGGACATAGTTGGACACTTGTGAAGGGTAAATTTTGCAAAAATATTAGGATGTTTTTCTTCACAAAGAGAACCACAGGCACATGGAATAAGTGACCAAGTAGTGTAGTAGATAGTAGGACTTTAAGGACCTTCTAAACTCAACTTGATGTTATTATAGAAGAATTAAGTGGACAGGACTGGCGAGCTGTGTTGGTATGGTATATGGTATCACAGACCTAACATCAATCAAAACCTGACTGTTTCTGTCAGAAGCTTAAAATGGGTCATGAATGGATCTTCCAAAACAGGCCTCAAAATCAACACCAAAATGGTTCATTGATCACATAATCGAGGTTTTACCATGGCTATCCTAGTTCTCCTGTCGAAAACCCCATTGAGCATTTGTGGGATGAGCTTAAGAGGAGAGTCCGGAAGTGTGGACCTCCACTAAAGTATGGCGTTGGATCTTTGATGCTGTGGGTTTGCTTTTCTGCCAAAGGTCCTGGACAACTTGTTGTTATTAATGGTATCACAAACCGCAATTGAGTATATGAAGATATTAAATCAAAACTTGACTGCTTCAACCAGGAAGCTTAAAATGGGTCATTGATGGATCTTCCAAAACAGGCCTCAAAATCAACACCAAAATGGTTCAGTGATCACATAATCAAGGTTTTACCATGGCTATCCTAGTTCTCCTGTCGAAAACCCCATTGAACACTTGTGGGATGAGCTTAAGAGAAGAGTCCATAAGCGTGGACCTCCACTAAAGTATGGCGTTGGATCTTTGATGCTGTGGGGTTGCTTTTCTGCCAAAGGTCCTGAACAACTTGTTGGTATACATGGTATCACAAAAGCATATTAAATCTAAACCTGACTGCTTCAACCAGGAAGCTTAAAATGGGTCATTGATGGATCTTCCAAAACAGAGCTCAAAATCAACATCAAAATGGCTCAGTGACCACAAAATCAAGGTTTTGCCATGGCTATCCTAGCCCCATATTGAAAACCTGTGGGATGAGCTGAAGAGGAGAGTCCACAAACGTAGACCTCAAAAATCTGAAGGATCTGGAGAGATTCCACATGGAGGAACGGTCGCACACTTCTTGTCATGTGTCAACCAACCTAATTAAGCATCAGAGGAGAAGACTCAGAACAAAAGGGGGTGCTGCACAAAGTATTAAATGAGGTTGTGCCTATGTTCCAATAAATTATTTTTCTTCAATTAAAAGGTTAGATTTTTGTTAATATTTAAAATGAAAGATCAAGAGGATAAGAAAAATAACTTTCTTTTTCACAGCTCATTATGCTTTTATTTACCAAGCGTGCCAATGTTGGTGGAGGGCATTGCATTTAAAATGACAAATAAAGTATTTTATTATAAATAAGTCACCAAATATGCAGTAATGACCAACCACAATTATAATCAAAACAAGTGTCTCTCTTTTCTTTCCTTCCGCAACTCCCAACGCCTCCCGTCTCTGACTCCTCAAATGAGGTGAGATGGCGCATTTTATGTTGGACCCGGGAGTATTTCCGATTTCATGACATAGCCTGACAGAAGCACTTCCAGGTCAGGCAGAAAGTTCTCCAACGTAGGATATATAGCGCGATGTGTGGAGTACAAGTCACAGGAGGTTCTGCTCAACCTTTATAACACACTGGTGAGGCCTCATCTTGAGTACTGTGTGCAGTTTTGGTCTCCAGGCTACAAAAAGGACATAGCAGCGCTAGAAAATGTCCAGAGAAGAGCGACTAGGCTGATTCCAGGGCTACAGGGGATGAATTATGAGGAAAGATTAAAAGAGCTGAGCCTTTACAGTTTAAGCAAAAGAAGATTAAGAGGTGACATGATTGAAGTGTTTAAAATTATGAAGGGAATTAGTCCAGTGGATCGAGACTGTTATTTTAAAATGAGTTCACCAAGAACACGGGGACACAGTTGGAAACTTGTTAAGGGTAAATTTCGCACAAACATTAGGAAGTTTTTCTTTACACAAAGAACGATAGAAACTTGGAATAAGCTACCAAGTAGTGTGGTAGACAGTAAGACGTTAGGGTCTTTCAAAACTCGACTTGATGTTTTCTTGGAAGAAATAAGTGGATAGTACTGGCGAGCTTTGTTGGGCTGAATGGCCTGTTCTCGTCTAGAGTGTTCTAATGTTCTCCCAGCAGTGGCACCCAGGGATCATGACAGGGTTGCCCTTCCAAACTACAGTTCCCATGAAACCCTGTGGGAATCTGAACTGGAGATATGCCATCTTTCACCCTGGGGGGTAAACTGTCCCTGATAGCCAGTCTTCCTCCGTCCATCCATTATATGATTGTCCCAACTGGGATAGGAACCTAGAGTTGCGCCTCCACTTATGAATTACATTTACTATGGCCTCTTGGTCAGGTAAGATTTCACTCTCCATTCCGGTCAGGATGCCAAGCATTTACAACGTATAGGACTAAAAGCAGCACAACACTTTCCTTTATTTACCATTCAACATTATTCTTCTATTCATTGTTTCATATTTTCATTTCAAAGCTGAAAACAATTCTGTTGTTTTCGATCAGTATACAGAAAAACGATGAAGAACTTTTTGGCTTCTCCTTACTTTCATGTGAGAATATCAGTATTTATTAAAATTAGAAACAACAATGTGAGACTCTGCGATAAATGGAGGAACTAATGCATGGTGTATTTTTGAAAAGACACGCAACCTGGCTAAACCAGGAAAACCACACAAGGCGGCATTGAATTACATTAACTCGGCCTGTTTTCTGTATTGTATATCTTGGACCGTTATGCTTAACAATGAGATTCATGCTGACACTATCAAGGTTCTGCATGACCTCCATTTGCAATCCCTCATGAACATGACAGAAGGAGATAAACAGCTGAATATAAATGTGTGACACATATTTATTACAGGTGGCACTGAAAGCTAATAAATCTCACACTCGCTGGTGATAACAAACCTGTGAATAGAGAGCTCTCTTAAAACCTCTCATATGTTTAGCAAAAAGATTTGGACTCATCCACTACCGGGCGGAAATGCTGTCAATAATTTAAACTGTTAGGCACATAACCTGACATTCTCAAATCTGCTTAATGTGATGGCCCGCGTACTGGCACACTACACAAACTCTTGGACTCCAGACATTGGGGGGCCGTAACCCGAACAGATCAGCGGAGGCACAGACTAAAGTGTCTGTTGAAAAAACCAATCAATTCTTCATTTACAATCATATTCTAGTGTCATGCACTCAAAAGTACAGCAAATGCAGTCCTCAGCAATGACGCAGAATATTTACAATGATGCACAAAAATAAATGAAAGTGGATCTGTACAGTGTGTACAGCGGCTCAAATAATAAGTGATGAAAAAATAGAAATAACACACAAGCGGGCAACTCTTCCTCGTCTTCCTCCTTCACAAAACAAAAATCAAAAAGGACATAAAAACAGTGCGGTGACACAACGTGAGGGTCCATGACGGTATGCAGGTTTTAAATGAAAACGGTGCAGAACAGGCTTCGTGGGTGTGTGTGTGTTCATGGAGCCCTGAGGGGTGTTTAATGGGGAGATTGAGAGTGCACAACTGGTTCCAATTTCCACATGGACTCTCTGCGGGTCGAAATCAGGACCCTGCGCCAATGGAGGTTGTGGCCTGCAGGAGGTGCACCAGCTCCTAAAACTCAGCACAGACAGATGCAGACACGACTTCCAGCACAACCCAGGCTTTTATTTTGCTGTGGGAAACGCTTCCCAGGTTTCCCACACAGGAAACACTGCACAATAAAGCACCAGGTACAATAATAAAGCA
The DNA here is from genome assembly GCF_900747795.2 of Erpetoichthys calabaricus. Classification (NCBI taxonomy): domain Eukaryota; kingdom Metazoa; phylum Chordata; class Cladistia; order Polypteriformes; family Polypteridae; genus Erpetoichthys; species Erpetoichthys calabaricus. The sequence continues at coordinate 187,385,176 of NC_041400.2, forward strand.
GCACACAGTCCCTTCTTCATTTTCTCTCTCTGTCTCTGTCTTCCTTCAGCAAGTTTCGTCCTCCACCTTCCGACTTGGGCTCCCTGAGTAGTGTTAGCGGGCTTGTTTAATCCTGCACCCAAGAGTATTTCCGGTGCACCGTTAGCATGGTGCAGAAGTATTTGCGGGTGAGGCAGAAGCCTGACACAGTAGGGCTCCACAGTCCCCTGCAGCACCCCCTGGTGGCACCCAACAGGGCTGTGCTGAACTCCAACTCCCACGGAGCCCTGTGGGAATCTGCGGTGCCGTAGTAAACCAGGGGAGGTGCCATCTAGCTCTCTAGGGGCGGTAATGCCCTGTGCAGGTTCTCTCCCCTGGTCCTCCTAGTATATAAGCATCCCAGCCTGGGCCCACCACAAGGTATAAGGGAGAGCCTGAATGGGTGATAAGGAGGACAGGAAATGAACAGTGAAAGCCAGAGAGCAAGGAAGACAGAATCTGTGTTTTCAGGCCAGCACAGTGGTGAGGAGGCAAACGGTTGGTGGCCTTGCAAACAAGAGAAGGGAACGGCGCTCCAGGTGTGGATCGTTCCCTGCTGAGCATTTATGGGGGAGTAGAGGACAACGAAGATGCCCTTCTACACTCTTAATGGCACTTTATAGTTTGTCACACACGTGCGCATGGGAGGCAGCTAAAGGGCTTGAGTGACGGCAGTTCTGAGATATGCCGGGAGGTGGCAGAGTGCCCTGACTCTTTTTCTGTCTTGCATGCAGACCATTCCCGGGAGATTCCACCTGGCTCTCGTGACATCATTTCCGGGACTGAGCCAATGGGAGGAGTCCTTACTGGCTCCGGCCCCCCTGACGTCACGTCCGGGCCCGAACCAATGGAGAACGAACACATCCCTGATTCTTATGACCTCACTTCCTGTCTTCCTCTTTAAAACCCTGCCCTTTGTCCTAATTCCTCAGTCTTGTCTTGGACTCAATTGTATGCACATCAGCGCTGTTTATTTACATAAAACGACTTTTGCAGCCAGGATATCAGATTATACGGGTGGCTGCCCCAAACCTTTATTTGAGTATGTCTCATCTTTATGACAAGTTCATGTGAATTTCCCATTGGGATTAATAAAGTATCTACAGTGGTGTGAAAAACTATTTGCCTCCTTCCTGATTTCTTATTCTTTTGCATGTTTGTCACACAAAATGTTTCTGATCATCAAACACATTTAACCATTAGTCAAATATAACACAAGTAAACACAAAATGCAGTTTGTAAATGGTGGTTTTTATTATTTAGGGAGAAAAAAAAATCCAAACCTACATGGCCCTGTGTGAAAAAGTAATTGCCCCCTGAACCTAATAACTGGTTGGGCCACCCTTAGCAGCAATAACTGCAATCAAGCGTTTGCGATAACTTGCAATGAGTCTTTTACAGCGCTCTGGAGGAATTTTGGCCCATTCATCTTTGCAAAATTGTTGTAATTCAGCTTTATTTGAGGGATTTCTAGCATGAACCGCCTTTTTAAGGTCATGACATAGCATCTCAATTGGATTCAGGTCAGGACTTTGACTAGGCCACTCCAAAGTCTTCATTTTGTTTTTCTTCAGCCATTCAGAGGTGGATTTGCTGGTGTGTTTTGGGTCATTGTCCTGTTGCAGCACCCAAGATCGCTTCAGCTTGAGTTGACGAACAGATGGCCGGACATTCTCCTTCAGGATTTTTTGGTAGACAGTAGAATTCATGGTTCCATCTATCACAGCAAGCCTTCCAGGTCCTGAAGCAGCAAAACAACCCCAGACCATCACACTACCACCACCATATTTTACTGTTGGTATGATGTTCTTTTTCTGAAATGCTGTGTTCCTTTTATGCCAGATGTAACGGGACATTTGCCTTCCAAAAAGTTCAACTTTTGACTCATCAGTCCACAAGGTATTTTCCCAAAAGTCTTGGCAATCATTGAGATGTTTCTTAGCAAAATTGAGACGAGCCCTAATGTTCTTTTTGCTTAACAGTGGTTTGCGTCTTGGAAATCTGCCATGCAGGCCGTTTTTGCCCAGTCTCTTTCTTATGGTGGAGTCGTGAACACTGACCTTAATTGAGGCAAGTGAGGCCTGCAGTTCTTTAGACGTTGTCCTGGGGTCTTTTGTGACCTCTCGGATGAGTCGTCTCTGCGCTCTTGGGGTAATTTTGGTCGGCCGGCCACTCCTGGGAAGGTTCACCACTGTTCCATGTTTTTGCCATTTGTGGATAATGGCTCTCACTGTGGTTCGCTGGAGTCCCAAAGCTTTAGAAATGGCTTTATAACCTTTACCAGACTGATAGATCTCAATTACTTCTGTTCTCATTTGTTCCTGAATTTCTTTGGATCTTGGCATGATGTCTAGCTTTTGAGGTGCTTTTGGTCTACTTCTCTGTGTCAGGCAGCTCCTATTTAAGTGATTTCTTGATTGAACCAGGTGTGGCAGTAATCAGGCCTGGGGGTGGCTACGGAAATTGAACTCAGGTGTGATACACCACAGTTAGGTTATTTTTTAACAAGGGGGCAATTACTTTTTCACACAGGGCCATGTAGGTTTGGATTTTTTTTCTCCCTAAATAATAAACACCATCATTTAAAAACTGCATTTTGTGTTTACTTGTGTTATATTTGACTAATGGTTAAATGTATTTGATGATCAGAAACATTTTGTGTGACAAACATGCAAAAGAATAAGAAATCAGGAAGGGGGCAAATAGTTTTTCACACCACTCTATCTATCTATCTATCTATCTATCTATCTATCTATCTATCTATCTATCTATCTATCTATCTATCTATCTATCTATCTATCTATCTATCTTTACTGGGTGGTGTGGTTCCTCGTAGAACTACAGCTTATCGAAACAACACTTCATTCTGAGAAGGGTTTTTTTTGGCACATGAATGTTGGTTCTTTGTGCTTCAAAAAACTTTCCAAATATGTAGAAACAAACTGAAATGTTTAATGTATGGTAGGCTTCCTAGCAGGACACTAACAAATTAAAAAACGTGACCTGAGCCTGTGCTATTGTGGGCAGCAAGAGTCCTTTTAAAATCACGACTCTTTGGTATTTCAGAAATCTGTCATCATCCTTTGGGCCTGTTGTCATGGGTATAATACTGACTAATGGCAGAAGAGAGAAGTAAAATAAAACCTGGATGGCATTGGTCGATGGGCCAGAGGCAACCATGGGATAGCCTCTACTCTTCTATGCGCTATTGGCTTAAAAATGTTGTAGAGTAGTGTGACAAAGATTTAAATTTCAGGGCAAATCCATGGTCTGGGATCCACCTCAGCCATTGCAGCTGGAGTCCCTGCCAGAATGACTGAGCAGCTCACTACGTAAAACAAGAAGACCTTCCACCTCAAAGTAGACACACAGCCTGTGATGAGAAGTGCCGCTATCCATCCAGGTTATACTTTGGTGTACCTGCCACATCGTTTTATTACATCTTTTTTTCTGACTCCTAGAATTTGAATCTGACACTAGCTGTCTTAATCAAAGCTTATTTTTCCATTTGTTATTTATTTTGGTCCTTTTTCACCACCATTTTTGTTTATTCATGATTGCCGCTATACAGAAATTCCATCATTATGGCACCCTATCATGTCATTAGGGGTGTGTTCTCAGAGGTCGTGACCTCCAGTTAATAATGCAACATCGTTATCGCAGCCTCTCATGTTGTTAAGGGTGTGTTCTTATACCTCATGACCTCCAGTTAATAATGTAGCTTCGTTATGGCATCCTCTCATGTCGTTAGGGGTGTGTTCTCAGAGGTCGTGACCTCCAGTTAATAATGTAGCATCGTTATGGCACTTTATCATGTCATTAGGGGTGTGTTCTCAGAGGTCGTGACCTCCAGATAATAATGCAGCATTGTTATGGTATCCTCTCATGTCGTTAGGGGTGTGTTCTCAGAGGTCGTGACCTCTAGCTAATAATGTAGCATCGTTATGGCACTTTATCATGTCATTAGGGGTGTGTTCTCAGAGGTCGTGACCTCCAGATAATAATGCAGCATCGTTATGGTATCCTCTCATGTCGTTAGGGGTGTGTTCTCAGAAGTCGTGACCTCCAGTTAATAATGTAGCATCGTTATGGCACCTTCTCATGTCGTTAGTGGTGTGTTCTCATACCTCGTGACCTCCAGTTAATAATGTAGCATCGTTATGGCACCCTCTCATGTCGTTAGTGGTGTGTTCTCAGTGGTTGTGACCTTCAGTTAATAACGCAGCATCGTTATGCCACCCTATCATGTTATTTGGGGTGTGTTCTCAAGGAAACACTTTGCTGTCCAAATTTGCAGATTCAGAACAACCATTTTAGTAACTTTAAATTATACTACTTTTGCTTCTCTGGTTTTTGAATTACATCGTATATTTAACTTTGCTTTTTGTCTCATGATTTGGTCTTGGTAACAGAGTGTCTGACTTCTTGGTTTTCGATAGTTTTTTTTTGGCGTTGAGTTCAGCTTTTTGTCCTGATTACCACTCAAAATATTCTTGCTAACTTGCCAAGCATAATACAGTATTTTGGAACATTTTAACTTCCATTTTTGTTGATTCATGATTACCGCTATTTTGACATTCCATCATTAGGGCAGCCTCTCATGTTGTCGGAGGTTGTGACGTCCAGTTAATAATACAACAGGTTATAAAGATGTCTTGGGAAACACTTTGCTATCTGAATTTGTGATTCAAAACAACCATTTTTGTGTTTTAAGTCATATTACTTTTGCATTTCTGGCTCAAATTTTTTGACTTTGATTTATGTCTCAAGAGTTGGCCTTGGTAACAGGGTGTCTGACTTCTCTTTCTTCAACTGTTTTATTGTTTATTTTGGGATTTAACTTCAGATTTTTCTCCAGGTTACCACTCAAATATTCTTTCTAATGCACCAAGCATAATAGAGTATTTTTGGGACATTTTCTCCTCCATTTGTGTTGCTTCACGATTACCGTTATTTTAACATCCCAACCTTAGGGCAGCCACTCATGTCGTTAGGGGTGTTGTCGGAGGTCGTGACCTCCAGTTAATGATGGGACAGATTTAAAAAGTCATCTTTGGGAACACTGCACTATCCAAATTTGTGGATTCATAAGAAACGTTTTTGTGTCTTTAAGTCGTATTATTTTTGCTGGTTTTTGATTTCACTCAAATTTATTTCTTTGATTTTTTTTCATGATTTGGCCCCAGTATCACTATGTCTGAATTCTCGGTTTTTCGATTGTTTCTTCGGTTTTGAGTTCACCTTTTTCTCCTGATTACCACTCAAATATTCTTCTCATCTTGCCTAGTATAATGCAGTGTTTTGGGACATTTTTACCTCCATTTTTGTTGATTCATGATTACCGCTATTTTGACATTCCATCATTAAGGCAGCCTCTCATGTTGTCGGAGGTTGTGACGTCCAGTTAATAACACGACAGGTTATAAAGTTGTCTTTGGAAACACTTTGCTATCCGAATTTGCGATTCTAAACAACCATTTTTATTTTTTTAAGTCGCATTACTTTTTCATTTCTGGTGTTTGACTTAGCTCGAATTTTTTACTTTTATTTATGGCTCGCGATTTGGCCTTGGTAACAGGGTGTATGACTTCTCTTTCTTCGACTGTTTTATTTTTTTTTAGTGGGTTTAACTTTAGATTTTCCACCAGTTTACCACTCAAATAATCTTTCTACCTTGCCTAGCATAATACTGTAAATGTCTTACCCACTATTGCTCACATTTACAATGACTCCATTGATTTTCTGAACCTGTTTAATGTAATTCACAGTTAAAGGGACGTTGGGAATTGTGTACCTGACAGAAATCTCCACTAGTGAGGGCACAATCATGCATATTGCACTATTTAGGGTCAATGATCAACCTGATGGTTTTGGAAAGTTGGTGGTGAAAACTTATGAAAACATAAAATTAGAAAGAAATATGAACCCTTTAGCAGTTAACATAACTACTTACTCTTATTAATTTCAGTAAATTATTAAAGCGATCCACTTCTTGTCCTAAAACGGTTGTTAAGGAGTTGATACGTCCTTTAGCATCTTTTTCATACAGTGATTCCACGGCAGCATCCATTTCAAGCTTTTCTGAAATAAAGATCACAATCAGGCTTAATTTTTAAAAAGAACCCATTGCCTTTCCTTGCTTACATGATAATTTTCAACAAATTCATACCCATACTTTTATTAAATATGGTTCACAATTCATGGCATTTGAATATCATTTTCACATAACATTTTGTTACCTGGAAGTTTGGCTAAAATTGAGTCTGCGACCTCCTGCACGACGTCATCGGTACTTTTTCCAGTCCCTTGTGATGATGATCTTGGCTGAACTTCAACGATTGTGTTAATCAAAGTGGAGGTCTCTTGGCGCTGAAATAAGAAAGGCAGAAAAGTTAAAGAGGTGAAAACGATAATAAAATCTAATAAAGAGTGCAAGACTGACAAGTGACTAAAGCATTTCCAACACTATTACCTACTAAAGTCAACTGCCTTCAGAAACCATGCTGATATACTTAAAAATGCCTAATCTGCTTCAAAATCAGCATCTCATCAGCCTGCTTAGAAACCTCATTGTGTTAAGAGTGACCGTAACAGAATAAGGAACTATAAGATGAATTCATACAGGTGAGTCTAGAGTAGTTTTCTTCACTATATATAGTTAGGTCCATAAATATTTGGACAGAGACAACTTTTTTCTAATTTTGGTTCTGTACATTAACACAATGAATTTTAAATGAAACAACTCCGATGCAGTTGAAGTGCAGACTTTCAGCTTTAATTCAGTGGGGTGAACAAAACGATTGCATAAAAATGTGAGGCAGCTAAAGCATTTTGTTAACACAATCCCTTCATTTCAGGGCCTCAAAAGTAATTGGACAATTGACTCAAAGGCTATTTCAAGTCTGTCGTTATGTCATTATCAATTAAGCAGATAAAAAGCCTGGAGTTGATTTGAGGTGTGGTGCTTGCATGTGGAAGATTTTGCTGCGAACAGACAACATGCGGTCAAAGGAGCTCTCCATGCAGGTGAAAGAAGCCATCCTTAAGCTGCGAAAACAGAAAAAACCCATCTGAGAAATTGCTGTAATATTACGAGTGGTAAAATCTACAGTTTGGTACATCCTGAGAAAGAAAGCAAGCACTGGTGAACTCAGCAACGCAAAAAGACCTGGATGTCCATGGAAGACAACAGTGGTGGATGATCGCAGAATCATTTCCATGGTGAAGAGAAACCCCTTCATAACAGCCAACCAAGTGAACAACACTCTCCATGGGGGTAGGCGTATCGATATCCAAGTCTACCATAAAGAGAAGACTGCATGAAAGTAAATACAGAGGGTGCACTGCGAGGTGCAAGCCACTCATAAGCTTGAAGAATAGAAAGGCTAGCTTGGACTTTGCTAAAGAACATCTAAAAAAGCCAGCACAGTTCTGGAAAAACATTCTTTGGACAGATGAAACCAAGATCAACCTCTACCAGAATGATGGCAAGAAAAAAGTATGGAGAAGGCGTGGAACAGCTCATTATCCAAAGCATAGCACATCATCTGTAAAACACGGTGGAGGCAGTGTGATGGCTTGGGCGTGCATGGCTGCCAGTGGCACTGGGACACTCGTGTTTATTGATGATGTGACACAGGACAGAAGCAGCCGAATGAATTCTGAGGTGTTCAGAGACATACTGTCTGCTCCAATCCAGCTAAATTCAGTCAAATTGATTCATGATACAGATGGACAATGACCCAAAACATACAGCCAAAGCAACCCAGGAGTTTATTAAAGCAAAGAAGTGGAAAATTCTTGAATTCTTGAAGTCAGTCACCTGATCTTAACCCAATTGAGCAGGCATTTCACTTGTTGAAGACTAAACTTCAGACAGAAAGGCCCACAAACAAACAGCAACTGAAAGCCGCTGCAGTAAATCCTTCACCTTAAATAGAAATATTTTAAAAGGCCGAGGCCCTACATACAGCACACATCTGTGACAAGAGCGGCTCCTGGTGTTGGGCTGACTGGAGATAAAGTCAGATAAAGTTTTAATGAAGAAAGACCAGGAGAAAAGATGAGGTACAAGAAATGATTCGTAAGTCAAAACTCTAAGTCAGGACAAGGTCAAACAGACCCCAAAACAAGCCAAGTCAAGTTGGGGAGCATGCACTGGTACAGGGTGTTGCTGCATCCACCACACGGCGAAACAACTTAGGATCCCGTTTGCAACCCCCATAGGCAGAGACGCAGTCCAGTCCCACCCTCCGGAAATGACCCTCTATCTGCCGCAGCCAGGTATTACGTGGGCGACCCCTTGGCCTGGTCCAGCCACTCTGGTCCCCAACAATGAGGATCTTACGAGCTGGATCACCCTCAGGGAAACGCACCACATGGCCGTAGTGCCGTAACTGACGCTCCCTCACAATGCAGGTAATGTGCCTCATTCGGGACTCTGTGAGCAACACAAAGTCAAACCAGCGGTACCCAAGGATTTTCCGGAGAGACACAGTACCAAAGGAGTCAGGTCTTCATCTCAGGTCACAGGATAGTGTCCATGTCTTGCAACCATATAGCAAGACAGGAAGCACCAGGACTCTAAAGACTTGGCCCATCGTCCTTCTGCAGAGATATCAGGACCACCACACACCCCTTTCCAGAGACCTCATGACCCCCCCATGCTCTCCCAATCCGTCTACTGACTTCACAGGAAGAGTCACCAGAGACATGAATGTCACTGCTAAGGTAAGTAAACCTCTCAACAAGGTCGACACTCTCTCCGCAGACAGACACACTGCTGATAGCTGTGTCCAAGAGGTCATTAAAGGCCTGGATGTTGGTTTACATCAGAATACTCACAAGCCCAGACACTCAGACTTCTCACTCAATCTCTCGAGCATCCTGATCAGAGCCTCCATTGACTCCACGAAGATCACAGCATCGTCAGCAAAGTCAAGATCTGTGAATCTTTCTTCACCAACAGATGCCCCACGACTCTGCCCAACACCCAGTCCATACAAGCACTGAACAGAGTAGAAGCAGAACACACCGCTGATGATCCCCAGAATCAACTGGGAAAAACACAGAGGGTCTGCCTCCACTCTGCACAGCACTCCCAGTACCAGCGTACAGGCCGGCCATGATATCCAGCAACCTAGAGGGGATCCTGCGAACCCTCAGGATGTTCCACAGGGTGGCTCAATCAATTGGGTCAAATGCCTTGCGAAAATCGACAAAGGCTGCAAAGAAACTCTGCCGATATTCGCGTTTGACCCCAAAACACTAACCAGAAATCAAAGTCTAAAAGGAATATGCAAAAAGTCAAGTACTTAAAGAAACACAAAAATCGCATGCAACAGTTTTCATCCAATCTTGGATACAACACAGATAGATAGATAGATAGATAGATAGATAGATAGATAGATAGATAGATAGATAGATAGATAGATAGATAGATAGATAGATAGATAGATAGATAGATAGATAGATAGATAGATAGATAGATAGATAGATAGATAGATACTTTATTAATCCCAATGGGAAATTCACATTGATAGATAGATAGATAGATAGATAGATAGATAGATAGATAGATAGATAGATAGATAGATAGATAGATAGATAGATAGATAGATAGATAGATAGATAGATAGATAGTTGAAAGGCACTATATGATAGATAGATAGATAGATAGATAGATAGATAGATAGATAGATAGATAGATAGATAGATAGATAGATAGATAGATAGATAGATAGATAGATAGATAGATAGATAGATAGATAGATAGATAGTTGAAAGGCACTATATGATAGATAGATAGATAGATAGTTAGATAGATAGATAGATAGATAGATAGATAGATAGATAGATAGATAGATAGATAGATAGATAGATAGATAGATAGATAGATAGATAGATAGATAGATAGATAGATAGATAGATAGATAGATAGATAGATAGATAGATAGATATGAAAGGCACATATGATAGATAGATAGAATATGGTCTGAATACACACACCAGAATGACTAATAAGGAAGAAAACTAAAAAGAAAGAAAACTTCTGACTTGACTTGGCAGTCCCAGTCCCAGTAAGGCACTATACAGGCGTATGGCTGAAAGTCCTCAGTGTTGGTGGGTCAGAGACAGGATGTGCAGCTTTGTTCATAATGGCACTCACAGTTTTGTTCTCATTCTCTCCTCCTCTACGAACTCCAGGGGGTCCAGAGTGTATCCCATAACTGATCCTACCCCTTTCATTAGCTTGTTGATTCGGTAGGCCTCTCTTGAAGTGAGGTTACCAGCCTTGCACACTAAACTGGCCATCACAGAGTTGTAGAAGATGTGAAGGATATCACTACTCATATTAAATTAATGCAAACTCCTAAGGAAAAAGTTTGCTCTGCCCTTTCTTATATATTGTATGTTCATCTGTAGATACTCTTGAATGCAGGTGGAAGGTTTACTGTGATGAGTCAGGTGGGAGGCTGCTGTACCAGCCAATGAAAATCTGGAGCATTGTGTTTGCATATGTATGACGTTGATTAGCATGCTCCATATATGGATGTTTCCCGGTGGCAACAAGGCAGGGTTTGAGGCCTGTTCATGTATGCATATTTCCAAGATGACTGCGATTTATAACGGGTAAATTGCATAGAAATTTGCATACGCCAGGTTTTATAAATCTGATGTTTTTTTTTTTGCTTCAACATTTTCCTATTTTTTAAAATTAGCATAGAATCCACACAAAGTTTTGTAAATGAGACAGCTGTCTCTTTAAAAGCATCTCCTGAGACAATGTGCTTTTTCTGTTTTATTTTTGGTGTGTTTGGCTATATATTGTGACAGATAGGGGGCGCTGTCGTCCCTTTGAACCCTCAGACAATACGCCAGGCACCAGATAAAAGTCCAAGAATTAATATTTATTATTATAATAAGTGCACAAAGCACCCTCTACTCCACAATACTCAATAAATCAATACTACAATCAATAAACAATCGTCCACTCCCAGCAGCTCAGTCACCCTTCCTCCCAACTCGGCTCAACTTTCTGGGGTTTCCCATAGTCCTTTTATATCTCTGACCCGGAAGTGCTTCTTTCCCTCAGTCCGTGTGATTTCCCAGCACTTCCGGGTCAGACGCAAATTCCTTCTTTTCTTCAACCCGGAAGTACGTCATTTCTTCTATCTCTGTGACTGGGAAGTACTTCCGGGTTATATGGTAAATATAAGTCCCTGAGCATCCCTGGCAGCCCCCATGGTATCCAGCAGGGCTGTGAATAAAAACTCCAAGGTCCATGATGCCCTGCCGGAATTCGGGGCACCTCCCTGTTGTAGGGAGGGTTCCATCTGGCAGGCCTGGGGGTAATGGCCAGGATAAACTGTTAGCCATCCCTCACAATATATAACCCGTGTCTATTAACCATGGCAACCAAGAAGAGTGTGGAAGCAGAAAAGCCAAAAAGGAAGGTTGTAGTATCAACAATTGAGGTGAAAAAGGAACTTATCGCAAAGTACAGTTATTTGGCGTGTTTGTGGATGGTGACTCCCCTTCCAAACAGTAACCTTTCTCTTCCTCTCCACCACCAGCCACACGGAACATCAGCACTCCTCACTAAGGTACAGTCAGTCAGTCAGTCAGTCAGTCAGTCAATACCCAACCCGCTATATCCTAACATAGGGTCACGGGGGTCTGTTGGAGTCAATCCCAGCCAGCACAGGGCTCAAGGCAGGAACCAAACCCCTGGGCAGGGTGCCAGCTCACTGCAGGGCACACACACCCACACACCAAGCACACACCAGGGACAATTTAGGGTCGCCAATGCACCTAACCTGCATGTCTTTGGACTGTGGGAGGAAACCCACACAGACACGGGGAGAACATGCAAACTCCACACAGGGAGTACTCGGGAAGCGAACCTCAGGTCTCCTTACTGCGAGGCAGCAGTACTATAGCCATGCCACCATGCCGCCCCACTAAGGTACAGTAAATGCAATTTTCATTTTATTATACAGTATATATGTATTTTATTTATCCATCTATCCATCCATTTTCCAACCCGCTGAATCCGAACACAGGGTCAGGGGGGTCTGCTGGAGCCAATCCCAGCCAACACAGGGCACAAGGCAGGAACCAATCCCGGGCAGGGTGCCAACCCACAGCAGTATTTTATTTATTGTTTTCATTATTTAAATGATTATTTAGGGCATTTGTGTTATTTTTACCTTAAATTATGTGTATTTGCTGTATAAGTTTATCAAAATGGGTACTGCTTAGTATCTGGGAAAAGATTCATTCACTTTCTATTATTTCTAATGGGGAAAACTGATTCGAACAATTCAGAGTTCAAATGGCCTCCTGAAACGAATTCATTTTGAAGTATGAGGCACCACTGTATGTGATATCTCAAAGTAACATTTTTAAAAAAGAAATGCATTTCTAATTTAGTAATGAATTGTGGTTGGCTATTTAAAAGTTTTTATTCGGGCAAAGGAAAATGAAGCAAGTCCATTTCTAACGTTCAATTTCCAAAAATGAAAAATAATCATTATAGAAATATAACATAGCATAATCTATATATATAATTCACTAAGTCCATGGCAAGCAAGACGCACGCAAGATGCACGAAAGACCGAGCCCTGCCCACCTACAATTCAGTAAGCAGCCGACCATGGCACACGCACTACAGAGCCAACAATTCACGCGAGAGCGAAAGCATTTGCCAAGAATGTTTTCATTAATCAGGAACAAAAGTCGGAGGTTCGAAGAAGATCACATACTGGCGATCTGGCGGCGTTATTCCCATGAACCACCGGGCAGCCATTACTCCAACTGGCATGCCTCCGCTCCGCAATTTTAAGTCAAACTTAAAATTGGTTCAGTCGTCATGCTTCTCAGAAACCTCACGCCAGCAAGAAGTCTCTGTAAAGGCACTAGACTGACTGATCTCAGCATTCACCGCAATGTACTGGAGAGTAAAACAACCTCACAAACTGTCCTTATTCCCCAGATTTCCCTGACCCCATCAGATTCAAATTTGCCTTTTACTTTTACACGCAGACAATTTCCTGTTAGATTGGCCTTTGCGATGACAATTAGTAAGGCGCAGGGACAAACTTTCAAAAAGATGTGCCTGTATCTGCCAAAACCAGTTTTCAGTCATGAACAATTGTATGTTGCTCTCTCCAGAGTTCCATCTTTTCATTCACTTACAGTCGTATCCTCAAACCCACCCCATTTGGACAACTGTGTCTTTCAGGAAGTGTATACCCATCTTATATATAATTCGCTAGCCTCCTCACTCACTCACTCACGTCTGTCCAAAGCCGAATGCGCAGTCACCTTCTGCGCAGCTGCCCGAAAAACCTTACGAGACCGACATCGCGGCAGGCGGCGGATTTACGGCCGCGAAAATTCAAAGAGAAAGGCAACTTCGATTAAAGCTCTAGAGGCCTGAAAGGCAATTTCGACTACAACTCGAGGCCTAATTACGCATTCTGATTCAATTACGCATTCATTCAATACACCTATATCAGGTTTGTGGTGCTTATACTTATTACTATTAAACTTGTGCCCGTTTCATCTTACGTTGTTGAAACGGGCTCTTTGTCTAGTCAATACATAATTATGTGGCGTATGCTACGCCGCGGGTTGGCTAGTATAACATTATTTTACGAAACCTGCTTAATCAAATTTGAGTTTGGAGAGGGCAACAGCCTTTCCTGGGGGCACTGGGCACAAGACAGAAACCAACCCTGGGGAGGGCAACAGTCCATTGCAGGACCTCCTTACACCCACACTTGCACAGAACCACAAATTTTATTTTTTTTGCTATTGCTGTATACATTATCCATCCATTATCCAACCTAATAATCTAATCCTAACTACAGGGTCACAGGGGTCTGCTGGAGCCAATCCCAGCCAACACAGGGTGCAAGGCAGGAAACAAACCCCAGGCAGTGCGCCAGCCAACCGCAGAGAACACACACACGCACACCAAGCACACACTAGGGACAATTTAGGATCACCAATACACCTAACCTGCATGTCTTTGGACTGTGGGAGGAAACCCATGCAGACACGGGGAGAACATGCAAACTCCACGTAGGGAGGATCTGGGAAGCGAACCCGTGTCTCCTAACTGCAAAGCAGCAGCGCTACCGTGCCGCCCCTGTATATATTATTATTTAACTAGACAAAGAGCCCATTTCGACAACGTAAGATGAAACAGGCACGAGTGGAATAGTAATAAGTATAAGCACCACAAACCTGATATAGGTTGTGGGGAACAGCCCGGACACAGACAGGTAGACATGATGTTTCTTCACCACACACGTTTATTTACAACTATTATATACAATTAGTGCACACAAACCCAGTGCCGCAGCACCAATCACCCCTTAAGTGCCTTTCACAGTCTCTGGTCCGCCTTCACTCCTCTCCACCAAGCTTCGTCCTCTTCCACCCGACTCTTGCCCCTGACTGGAGGGAGGCGGCCCCTTTTATACACCCCGGATGGGCTCCAGGTGCATCCTAAGGGCTTCTGTAGCCACACCCCAGTGTGGCGGAAGCTCTGTTGGTGTATCCGGAAGTCCACTGGGTGTCCCCAATACTCTTCCCCCCAGCACTTCCCGGTGTGGCGGAAGTACTGAGGTCCAGGGCTCCCACGGCATCGGGGTGCCCCCTGGCGGTGACCACGGGCCCCTACAGGGTAGGGTTTCCAAGCTCTGTACCTGTGGCCCCCAAAGCAACCAGGGAAGACACCCCCTCGTGTCCTGGAGGAGGCACAAGCCCTTCTCCGCTCCTCCTGGGCATCCCGGTCGGGCAACAAACCCAGCCGGGTGCCACAAGGTGTATTGAATGAATGTTTAATTAGGCCTTGAGCTGTAGTCAAAATCGCCTTTCAGGCCTCTAGAGCTTTAATCGAAGTCGCCTTTCTCTTTGAATTTTTGCGGTCGTAAATCCGCCGCCTCCCGCGATGTTGGGGTTGGATATCGCTCGAAGTCGCCTCTCTCTTTGAATTTTCGCGGCCGTAGTCGCCTTTCTCTTTGAATTTTCGCAGCTGTAAATCCACCGCCTGCCGCGATGTCGGTCTCGTAAGGTTTTTTGGGCAGCTGCGCAGAAGGCGACTGCGCATTCGGCTTCAGACATGCGCAGAAGGCAACGTGCGCAGAAGGCGGCTGCGCATTCGGCTTCGGACGGACGTGATTGAGTGAGTGAGTGAGTGAGTGAGTGAGGAGACTGGCAAATTATGTATTAAGATTAAATTTTGCAATTAGTGGAATTGCAATTAATCAGACAAAAAAATTGAAATGATTTGAATAAAATAATAGATCACATTCACGACTGAATCACAAACCTGAAAAGCCAGATTTGCATTTTCGTGCATGCCAAATATCTCTGGGACGTCAATCAAAGGGAGATTTTCAATGTAGTCCCTGTAATCCTGCAATGTGGCTACTTCTGGTGCAAAATATATCCCTGTTGGAAAACAGACGTGCATTTGTTATGAACATATAATCACATTCAAAATGGAAATATAATTTTAGGAAAATGTGCTTGTTCAAAAAAGACTGTTAAAGGAGCCAATGATCCAGTTATTTATGTCGCTTACCCCATGTAGTTTGTATTGATGGATAAGAAAACGTGTTCATGTAGGACTGAAATAACAACATTTCTTAGAGAATACGAGTCTACTGGACAGCAGTAGTAGAAAACCTCCATTTTTGGAGCCTTGAAGCTTGAACTGTTATAACCTGCAAGGAGGTCTGGGTAGCCACAGTTCTCTTCTTCAATGGGGTTGTTCCACAAAAGATCACCACACATTTTTATTTTTAAATTGAACCACTATATCTCAGCTTTTCAATAAAAGTGTTGCATTGAATTACACTCACTATTAATATTATTTTCAAAAAGCTCTTCTCATACAATAGAGAAACAAAATTTTGAAGGAATGTGAACTAAAGTGGTTTCTAGGTCTCCTCTGGAATTAGGGGTCTTGAAGCTTAAGATTCATTAGTTTTATAGTAGATCGGCACCTGGACAACATCAAACAAAATATCACAAGCATCCATTAAAAAAATCCTCACAATAAATCACATGCCAAGTCATCCTGTCATGTGCTCACAACATCTCAAATATTTTTGCTAAAATATTTTGAAGTAAATTATTTCCAGAAAACTTCCTGGTGGACAATAATGGAAACAGGCTACCACCCTTGATGGACCACAAGTCAGAGAGAGTTTTCAAAGTCACTTATTTGTGAGACCTGAAGCCCTGCCTAAAATCTGAGGGCACAAGAGAGGAATAAGCTGCAGATGGAATGGCAGTCACACGGGGAATATGAACGTTAAGTTCAGACTTTCTGTCATATGCCTCATTATACGGTGCCCTCCATAAAGTTTGGGTCAAAGACACATTTTATCCTTGATTTACCCCTCTGCTCCACAGTTTAAAATTACAAATCAAACACTTCAGACATTGTGATTAAAGTACATATTGCAGACTTTCATTTAAAGGGATTTGGACACATTTCGGTCCCACCATGTAGAAATGACAACACATTTTCTACAGGGTCCCCCCATTACAGAGCACCATAATGTTTGGGACAATTGGAGTCACATGTGTTTGTGATTCCTCAGGTGGGTTTCATGACGTCATAAGATACCTCAGCTCCACCCTTTAGAGTCTGTAGCTGCTATTGTTCAACATGAGGACAAGAGCTGTGCCTATGAAAGTCAAAGAAGCCATTATAAGGGTAAAAATAAGAATAAAACCATTGGAGACATCAGGAAAACCTTAGGATGACCCAAATCAACTGTCTGGAATATCATGAAGAAGAAAGAACACACTGGTGGACTCAAGAATCACAAAGGGACTGGTAGGCCAAGGAAGACCTCCACTGCTGATGACAGAAGAATCTTCACTAAAGTCAAGAAAAAGCAACAAACGCCTGTGTGACAGATCAGAAACAGTCTTCAGGGGGGGCGATGTGTGTGTGTTAGAGACGACTATCAGCAGGAGACTTCATGAACAGAAACAGAAGACACACTGCAAGATGAAAACCACTTGTGATCCACAAAATTTGTGAAAAAGGACTTCAAAGAGCTTGCAGAATTCTGGGAAAGGGTCTTGAGGACAGACGAGACAAAGATGAACCTCATCAGAGTGATGGCGAGAGCAAAGTGTGGAGATGAAAAGGAACTGCCAAAGATCTAAAGCAGACCATCTCATCTGTTAAACATGGTGGTGCTGGGTGTGTTATGTCTTGGGCATGTATGGCTGCCACAGGTCCTGGCACACTTCTCTTCACTGATGATGGATCTGCTGACGGCATAATGAACTCTTGAGATGTAGAGAAACATCTGATCTGCTCGAGTTCCAGTAAAGGCCTCCAGACTCACTGGCCAATACTTCATCCTCCAACAAGGTAATGAGCCAAACAGACTGCTGAGGCAACACAGGAGTTTATCAAAGCTAATAAATGAAAAATTCTTGAAAGGCCAAGCCAGTCACTTGATTTCAGTCCAATTGAGCAGGCATTTCATATGCTGAAATGAAACCGAAGCGGTCAAGCCCCCCAAAAACAAACAGGAGCTGAAGATGGCTCTTCAGGGCTAATGTTGACTTTTGTCAAAAGGAGAAGTTGACGATGGTAATCAACTGTAAACTGTGACAAAACCAACTGTTATGTTTTAGTTGGACTCTCGTTGCCTGAAGGAAAGTTAGATTCATTGGTTTGACCAAGATTTCCTGCGCTCGCGTGAGTAGCAAGGCGCAAACAATGGCAAAAATGGGACTGACATCTGGCAAGAGATCAAAGCGAATGCGTAAAGCAAAATACTCCGCAGACGACATTTTGCCTGTTATCTCTGAACTGGACCAAGACTTCTCAGACTCCAATTTTGATACAAGTGACTGAAAATGAATGTGAGGTTCCAGCTTCAGCTGATTGGTCCCCAGCTAATCGTGGTACTGACAATGTTCACCATGTAGAACTGCTACTTAACAATGCTAAGAGATAGAAACCACATTGCAATGCACTGTGACTCTGATCGCAGCTGCTGCTGCCCCAGCCACGCGAAGACAGCCTGGCAGGAAGCCTGCCGCACATTCTTGGCAAACTGGCAGCCACAGCATGCAGCAGCAGATGTTTTATGTTGATTTCTGTGTGAAACCATTGCTTTTCAGAAAATGTTTTTTGGAAAAAATATTCCACCCTCAAAGAGTTAAATCCACTTGAGCAGGCCTTCTATATGCTGAAGAGAAAACTTAAGGGGACAAGCCACCCGAAACAAGCAGATGGCTATATATTATGAGACTTAGCAGAACATCACCAGAGAAGATCTTCAACACCTGGTGATGTCTGTGAATCTCAGACTTCAGGCAGTCATTGCATGCTGGGATATGTGACAAAGTCCTAAATATGATGGCTTTAAAAGACCTGCCATTGCTGTGTCCCAAACATTATGGTGCAATGAAATGGGGGAAACCTGCAAAAAAGTGTTGTGTCACCGAAAATATCTGCAAATCCCCTTAAATGAAAGTCTGCAATGTTCACTTTAATCCTATCTGAATTTTTTGATTTGTCATTTCAAACCGTGGAGCAAAGGGGATAACCATGAAAAAATGTGTCCTGGTCCCAAACAACATGGAAGGCGCTGTATATTTCCAATAAGTCAGATTAAAGATCAAGCCGTATGCTCTACATTTTTACTTCCTTTAACTGAGCAGAGTATTTAAAATCTGAAGCAGTCGTCTTTTTGAAGAATGAATTACATGCTGGGCAAAATGAACAAGACCAAGCTTTTCTACCACAAAATTACTTACCTGATGCGGAGTATTTATAGCCATCATTAAATATTGTAGGTGAAAAGAAATTTTTCAAAATCGTGCGTAAACAGCGTTGGTCCCAAGCATCTGTGACTCTTCCTCCATACGTAATCTCCCCTATAAGGAGACAGAAGTAATTACTCAACACTGGCAGAGGGTGATTGGCTGAAGAGGTGCACCAAGATGAAAGTCGAGAGGAGGATAAAAAGAGAGAAGCCACAGAAGACATGGCTGGAGGTTCGTGTCTGATGATACGAACAGAAAGACTCTTATGCCAAAGGATGCCCAGGACAGGGGAGACTGGAGGAAAAAGATATGAGGGGCAATCATCTAATCTGGGTAAACTAGGAAATTGGCCATCACACCGATTATGATGAATACGTTTATTTAATAGTGTGTCACACACATGCGTTTGGGAGTCAACCAAAGGGTCCAGTCAGTCAGTCAGTCAGTCATTGTCCAATCCGCTATATCTTAACACAGAATCACGGGGATCTGCTGGAGCCAATCCCAGCCAACAAAGGGCGCAAGGCAGGAACAAACCCTGGGCAGGGTGCCAGCCCACTGCAACCAAAGGGACCAGAAAACGGCAATTCCACACCAGGCCAGGGGGCGGCGGGTTGCACTATATCGCTCTCTTTTCTCTTCACAGACCAGACACGAGAAATTCTGCCTGTATCTGATTACAAGCCGACGACGTCACTTCCTGTCCCGGCCCCTAGGACGTCACTTCCCTTGGACCACCTTAAAAACCCGCCATCCTCCATACTTGATCAGTTCTGTTTTGGACTCTAACCTGTACACATTGTATGCAAACTAAAGCCTTTTGCAGCCAGGGAAACTATACGGGTGGCTTCCCCAAACCTTCGTTGTATGTCCGACTATTTATTTTATAAGAGAAATGTGAGTAACGTTGGGCAAGCTATCTGCTCTCAGTGAACTTTAACCATCAGATAATGGATTTTTCGAAAGTAAAGAGATCTATTCATCCATTTTTAGAATCTACTTTGGGCAGGTCAGAAGTAAAATTGAGGTACAGTAGGTATAATTTGGGAGTTATGAGCCCTGGCTGGTTTTCAAATTCATGTTTTATTTCTGTAGAGAGGCAGTACGGTGTGGTAGATAAGGATTTGGACTTTACACCCTGCGGTTGTGGGTTCAAGTTACGCGACTGGCACTGGGTGACCATGAGCAAGTCACGTGACCTACCTGTGCTCCAAATGGAAAACCCAAAGAAATGTAACCAGTTGTATCATAAATGTTGTAATTCACCTAGGATAAAGGTGTCAGCCAAATAAGTAAATGCATCTGTATTGTTAATTTATGATCTTTTGATTTTGTCCTACCAAGAAATAGACTGATGTATGTTTACGGAGCTTAATGGGAAAAACATGTAAAAAATGAAACCAAAAGAAATAAAAATAAACTAACGATAGACAAGAATCAAAGTCGAGGAGGTCAAAACTTGTGAAAAGCACAGTTGTATGTGCAGATTGAATAATGAAAGGAGCCCCCTGCAGAACCGTTATATTATTGCACCGACCACCTGTGGGTCACGACCCTTGAAGCCACGCCCCTAGAAACACGAGATGCAGAGCTAATGACGCCTTTTAAACTAGTGGTGATAGAAGGACCTGAAATTAGTGCTCCAGACATAGAATTTACAAACCTACTCACGACAGATTTCTGTCGTTTATGTGCATCATTCTTTGTTTTTGATTTTGTTAATAATAATAAATAATAATTATTATTATTTACATTTATTTTGCACTTTTCTTGATACTTAAAGTGCTTTACATAGACAGCTTCAACCACCACCAATGCATAGCACCCACCAATTTTTGCACCAATACACTCAGCACACGTTATCTGTTAGGTGTTGATAAGGTGAGAGAGATAGCCAGTTACAGACAGGGGGTGACTAGGTGGCCAGAATGGTCGAGGCCGTGGTGGGTAATTTACCCAGGAGATCAGAATAAATCCTCCTCTTTTCGAAAGATGTCCAGGGATCTTTAATGAGCACAGAGAGTCAGAACCTCAGTTTTACATCTCATACGGAGGATAACGCCATAGTTACAGCACAGTGTCCCCATCACTGCACTGGGGCACTGGGAACCACATTCAAACCAGAGGGTAAGTGCCCCTGTTTGGCCTCACCAACACCTCTTCCAGCAGGAACCCAAAGATTTTCTTAGATGGCCTCCCATCCAAGTACTGGCAGGGCCTAAATATGCTTAGCGTCAGGTGGGTGACCTGTTGCCTGTATCAAGTTCCACGTGATTTGTAGGTGGTCCTCCAAGAAGCGTGGCCACCTACCAATCACTGCCAGAAACTGCCTTCTGCCCTAGGGTCTCCCAAAGTTTCTGCCGGATCACTTCAAATGTACTTGGGATTATTGGTGAGTCTGTGTGTTTCTACTGTGCATATCGGGATTTTTGACCTCACTTTGGATTTGTGATTTTTGGGACTGTGTTTGCTACGGATTGTCGTATTGCCTAAGTACAGTAAATCCATTAGACCTTTCCTGCTCTACGGAGCTTCATTGTTTGACAGAGCATTTTTATAGAAATAAAAGTCTGAGAACCCCTTCAACTAGAGGTTTTTTACCAGCAGCTCAAGTTAAAGGATAAGTTCGGTATTCTTCAATTCAAAACAATTTCTTCACAGACCTGCCATATATGCATTTGCCACATGAAATTGTGTTTTAAAGTTAATTGATTTATATAAATTTAAAAAAATATCTTGCCTGCACTGGTACTTTACATTGCAGTCTATGGGACATGGAGGAAAAGCTTAAAAACTTACCAAATACGTCCATTTTTCAAGCCAAGACCGTTGTAGAGTATTGATCCACATCGTGCAATTACACAATTACACAATTATCATTTTTGTGAGATTCAGCCATTTTAAAAGACGACCATACACATGCCATAGCTCAGCACTTAGTCTTCCTACGCAACAACCTTTCACCTCTCCAGTGGGTGTGGCTTCTTCCCAACTTACCAAATCACGGTAAACTTTTCGTACCACATGATTGGTTTTGTTTTGATTTATTTCCATATTTACTTGAGAATTCACACAAGCAAATAGAAAACATGTCCTTATCAAAAGAAAAACAGTACCACTACCAGGAATAAGCGATAAAATGATTATTTTCAGATCAACTTTGTTGTCACAAACCTGTGTTGGAAACACGGAAGGTGTGGATTAATACTTGACAACTGTCTTGGCGTGAAAAATGGACATATTTGGTATTTCTTTACATGGAACTACTTCTGTTCACAGATTAATTACATTTAGCTAATTTAGATGTGTTAATATTTATATTAATTAATGGTTCATTAATTAAATGGCGACTGTAAATTGACACGCAGTGCTTGAATGTGGGTTTGTGGAAATTGGCTCTTTAAAGGACTTGAACCTCCATCTATTACTGTTTGCTGCTTTGTGCCAAACCCTACCAGGATAACCGCTGGTTCCTACAACCTTGAAATAGGTACCCTATATACTCGCATTTAAGTTCTCCCATGGATAAGTCGGGACTTGATTTTACCATATGATTTCCGGTATATTATAATGTCGGTTGTATACGAGAAGGGACCCAAAAATAACCAGAATTTTGTTTTTGTTAGGTTGGTACTTGTAGTACGTGGTTGGGCCGCTAGGGCGATCTAGTTACACTCCTCACAAGTCAGTCTGCCAAGTGCCATCAGTCTGGATGGTTGTGCTTGTGTTCAGTGAATTTTTTTGTAAAAGTAGGTTGCGCAACAGTGTGAGAAGGAAACGCCCTGATTTGTGGGAGTCGGGTGATTGGTTCTTTCAGCATGACAACGCTCCATCTCACACTGCTCTCAGCATTCGCCAATTTTTGGCAAGAAACAATATGACAACCCTGAACCACCCTCCCTACTCACCGGATTTAGCTCCGTGTGATTTCTTTTTGTTCCCTCGGATGAAAAAAGACTTGAAAGGAAGGCGTTTTGCTGACATCGAAGAGGTAAAACAAGAAACGACCAGAGCATTAATGGGCATTACTTCAGACGAATTTAAAAAATGTTTCAAACAATGGAACAAATGGTTAGATAAGTGTATTTCCGCCAATGGAGAGTACTTTGAAGGAGACTAATTGTAGTTTGTACAGAAAATTAAATTAAACACGTTTTAAAAATATTTCCGGTTATTTTTGGGTCCCCCCTCGTAAGTTGAACTCTCGCTATTGGTCCAAGAGATTATGATATGCTAACGCCCACCTGAGAGAGTAACCACGGAGCACATGGCCTTTTTTATTCTATGTATTGTGCCCACGTGACCACACGGTAATAACCAAACTATTCTAAAGCAACATTTGCACTGTTTTGTGTTTGTATCTCACACCCTCATACACCTTTATTTTAAGAGCATCCCTTATCTACAATGGAGCGTTCGATCAGAAGAAAATATGAAGCTGGTTTTAAATTAAAAGTCGTTGAAGTGGTAAAAGAAATTGGTAACTGCGCTGCCGCAACAAAGTTTGATGCGTCGGAGAAACTGATGTGAGATTAGAGGAGGCAAGAAGATGTGTTGTATTTTTGAATGGGTGTATAAGTTGGGGTCTGATTTTATGATCGATTAAATTGAGTTTCAAGACCTGACTTATTGTATATACAGTAATTGTTTCAGAAAATGAATGTCAATTTTGGACAAAATGCTAGATGTTCAACAGTCTGAAATTTAAACTGTTACCTGTAATGTATGTAAGAGCATCCCACGGGATGTTCCCTTCTTGACAATAAAGATTGAGATTCAGCAGGGCACATTCCCTGTCACTGTCATTGAATTCGTAGCGAATGTTCCAGCCAAGGGCTCCAAATTTTTTTCGTTCCTGAAAAGAAGCAGATTTGTAACTACCTGCTCTACTGCATTTTTTATGTAATCAGAAAATATGCAAAATTTGTGTAAATTATTTTTAAAATTTCCTAAAACACAATGTAAGGTAATAATTACAATTATAATAGTCCCTGGAATGTACTGACGCCCTGTGATTGGCTACCACTGACCCTACCGCAGAATAAGCAGGTTTGAGAATGACAGGAAATGATATGACAGCAACAGTGAACCATTAAAGTAATAAATCCATCCATCCATTCATTTTCCAAACCGCTGAATCCGAACAACGGGTCACGGGGGCCTGCTGGAGCCAATCCCAGCCAACACAGGGCACAAAGCAGGAACCAATCCCAGGCAGGATGCCAATCCACCGCAGTAAAGTAATAAATGAATGAAATAAATAGTGTGTGAAAAGCTGATTAATCATTTAATCTCTATGTAGAACACTGCAGCAATTACCATCAACAGGATACTGTATGAAAAAAAGTAACACTTCACCAGACTCTTTTGGTTAACAACGTTTGCAGTAAAAACACAGTCAAATCCCTATTTAGCGTGTTGAAACATTTTTCATCATTGATAGTACTAGGGTGTTGTACCGTGTTAGCCATTATGAATGTAGAGAAAAGACAAGCAAAATGACACCTTTTATTCGCTAACTAAAAAGATTACATTATGCAAGCTTTCGAGGCAACTCAGGCCCTTTCTTCAGGCAAGATGTAATACAGAAACTGGAGTTCCCTATTGTCACACACGCGCGCATGCACAGTAATGTTTACTTGAATACTGGAGGTACCGTTAATAAAAAGTAATTAAATGAGATTACTGGTTTGAAATTGGCGGGGGTTTAAGTAGGTATCGACTATGGTAAAATTAAACTTTTATTGGTATCAAATACAAAAATTCTGATACCGTGACATCCTTAATTTACATCCATGGATTACCCACTACAGGGTAGAGAAAAGCCAAGCAAAATTACACCTTTTATTGGCTAACTAAAAAGATTACAATATGCAAGCTTTCGAGGCAACTCAGGCCCTTTCTTCAGGCAAGATGTAATACAGAAACTGGAGTTCCCTATTGTCACGCACGCGCGCATGGGGAGTCGCAGAACGACCCGGGTAAGAGCGCGAAAACCGAAAGCCATGGGACGGGCAGGCAGCTAACCTTATTTTCTTTATCTTTCCCAGAAAGAAGGAAACGACGACACCCTGAATCACCTCCCGCTAATCCAGTTCCACAACGTACTTCCCTCTGATGACATCAGTATCCCAGACTGCACCACTCCTCGTTACCCAGCATTCCTCTGTTCAATTCCGGTCCCCTCTATAAATGTTCCCCCATCAACCCACATGGTAGTTAGCAGTTAACCCAGTGAATGTACTTGGACTGTATAACCTGAATTGCATCTTCTTTACAGTATACGGGGCCGGAAAACCCCAAACCTTTATGCTCTTGTGTGTCTTTATTTTACACTATGTTTATATACACACTCTAGGACAAGAAACAACATTGGCAAATATTTAAATGAGAAATTTTAAATGTAAAAAATTAATAGATTCATTCAGGCTAGGGTTAATTTAACAAGAGAGAAAAGAACAATGTATGGTCAAGATCTCTGGATAAGATAACTGTCCAACAAAGTCTTTTGAAGTTTGTAATGAGTTTTTTCAAAACAATGTGGGTCTGTAGACAGGTTGTCTGTCATTCTGAGAGATGTAAACAATCCTCATATCTGGCCATAAAACTCTTGTCTTTATTCAATCCATGTTGTAAAGTATTCAATTTTAGCATGAGTTTAACTTCCCATTCTTTTCTCTCTTGCTGTGTTTTGAAGTTGCCCATAAGCACCGTGACTTTAAAGTCCTTTTCACAGTGTCCATGGCTGTTGAAGTGGGCCGCCACAGTAACATCTGTGTTGCCATGTTTAATGTGGCACCTGTGTAAGTTCATTCTCTGGCGGAGTGTTTGTCCAGTTTCTCCCACATAGAGTGTAGTGTCGGGACATTTCATGCAGAAAATTAGGTAGACTACATTAGATGATCTACAGGAAAATGATCCTTTTATGTGATGTTCATGTCGGCAGTGTGGTATAACTATATGGTCTATATTGTTTCTTGTCCTAGAGTGTGTATATGAACATAGGGAACTCCAGTTTCTGTATTACATCTTGCCTGAAGAAGGGGCCTGAGTTGCCTCGAAAGCTTGCATATTGTAATCTTTTTAGTTAGCCAATAAAAGGTGTCATTTTGCTTGGCTTTTCTCTTCATCATTGATATAATTCATTTAGGTAACCTTCGGGCGGCACTGTAGTGCAGTGGTAGTGCTGCTGCCTCGCAGTTAGGAGACCTGAGGTTCGCTTCCCGGGTCCTCCCTGCGTGGAGTTTGCATGTTCTCCCCGTGTCTGTGTGGGTTTCCTCCCACAGTCCAAAGACATGCAGGTTAGGTGTATTGGCGATTCTAAATTGTCCCTAGTGTGTGCTTGGTGTGTGTGTGTGTGCCCTGTGGTGGGCTGGCGCCCTGCCTGGGGTTTGTTTCCTGCCTTGTGCCCTTGTGTTGGCTGTGATTGGCTTCAGCAGACTCCCGTGACCCTGTAGTTAGGATATAGCGGGTTGGATAACGGATGGATGGATGAATTATCAAGATATGAAAATTTTAAACACACTTTTATTTCTTTAACTAGAAGCAATTAGGTTTCATTTACGGTTCAGGCAAGGAGCAGCACCAGCTGAATTCCAACGTCAAGACATGCAGGTTAGATGCATTGGTGATACTAAATTGTCCCTAGTGTGTGCTTGGTGTGTGTGTGTGTGTGTGTGTGTGCCCTGCGGTGGGCTGGCGCCCTGCCTGGGATTTGTTCCCTGCCTTGTGCCCTTTGTTGGCTGGGATTGGCTCCAGCAGACCCCTGTGACCCTGTAGTTAGGATATAGCGGGTTGGATAATGGATGGATGGATAGAATTGATTTTACTTTCCATAAATCAATACTGATCTAGGAGGTGGCTTTAAAATAATTTTTTGTACTGCATTGTATATATCTGCTATGGCAGATAGCCAGGACCCATGCCCAGTCGGGACTCCCCTTTGACACTGGATCCAGGGGAGCAGCAATGAGATGCACACTGCATTCACCGGAACACTTGGTGGCCGCCCCCCTGGGTTGCCATAGGGGCCAATATTTTGGAACACCGGAGCTCATTCCTTTTGGGCTCCGTGGCCACTATCAGCGGGAGCTGCACAGCCTGATCACTTGATTTCTTCAATGCCTAAACGTCTTTTAAGTGTTGTTAAAAGACAGGGGAACTGTACAAAGTGGTAAATGCTGTACTGTCCCAACTTTTTTTGGAATGTGTTGCAAGCCTGAATGGATATTTATTTACAAATCAAATGATGTTGACAAAACAAAATATGAATTATTTTGTGTTTATACTGTCTGCAATGAAATAAAATTTGAGGAGAATTTATAACTTGCTTTTTTCTTTTTTTATTCACATTTTCCACACTGTCCCACCTTTTTCTGATTTGGGGTTGTAGAATCGCCAATCCACCTAACCTGCATGTCTTTCAACTGTGGGAGGTAACCGGAGCACCCGGAGGAAACCCACACAGACACAGGGAGAACATGTAAACTCCACGCAGGGAGGACCCGGGAAGCGAACCCAGGTCCCCAGGTCTCCCAACTGCGAGGCAGCATCGCTATCCACTGCGCCACCGTGCTGCCCACCAAACTAACATCAAATCTTGAAATGCCTATCAGACAGCCTTGGTGTCACAATCCCTCCTAACCCACTAACAGCTGTGTTTGGTGGGCTCCCAGAGGGGCTTAAAGTCAAGAAGGAAAAACAAACTGGAATTACCTTTATTTCACTATTGGCAGTGTGGCAGGAGGCTGGTGGGGAAACCCAGCCGGGAAGCCTGGAAGGACCGGGAGACGGGTTATTTGTTCCCCAGGCCACGAGGGGGATAAAGAAGGGACCACAGGGATGGAGCCAGGAGGCTCAAACCCACTGGGGCCCGTGGCCGTCGCCAGGGGGTGCCCCAAGCGTAGTGGAGCCCGGGAAGCCTGCACTTCTGCCACATCTGAGCAGGTGGAGGAAGAACCTTCCATAGACACCCAGAGTGCTTCCGGGTGCTCGTGCGGCACTTCCGCGCCGCCGGAAGGTCATGAACGAGCATGGGGAGCACGTCCGGGTGAACATACAGTGGTGTGAAAGACTGTTTGCCCCCTTCCTGATTTCTTATTCTTTTGCATGTTTGTCACACAAAATGTTTCTGATCATCAAACACATTTAACCATTAGTCAAATATAACACAAGTAAACACAAAATGCAGTTTGTAAATGGTGGTTTTTATTATTTAGGGAGAAAAAAAAATCCAAATCTACATGGCCCTGTGTGAAAAAGTAATTGCCCCCTGAACCTAATAACTGGTTGGGCCACCCTTAGCAGCAATAACTGCAATCAAGCGTTTGCGATAACTTGCAATGAGTCTGTTACAGCGCTCTGGAGGAATTTTGGCCCACTCATCTTTGCAAAATTGTTGTAATTCAGCTTTATTTGAGGGTTTTCTAGCATGAACCGCCTTTTTAAGGTCATGCCATAGCATCTCAATTGGATTCAGGTCAGGACTTTGACTAGGCCTCTCCAAAGTCTTCATTTTGTTTTTCTTCAGCCATTCAGAGATGGATTTGCTGGTGTGTTTTGGGTCATTGTCCTGTTGCAGCACCCAAGATCGCTTCAGCTTGAGTTGACGAACAGATGGCCGGACATTCTCCTTCAGGATTTTTTGGTAGACAGTAGAATTCATGGTTCCATCTATCACAGCAAGCCTTCCAGGTCCTGAAGCAGCAAAACAACCCCAGACCATCACACTACCACCACCATATTTTACTGTTGGTATGATGTTCTTTTTCTGAAATGCTGTGTTCCTTTTACGCCAGATGTAACGGGACATTTGCCTTCCAAAAAGTTCAACTTTTGTCTCATCAGTCCACAAGGTATTTTCCCAAAAGTCTTGGCAATCATTAAGATGTTTCTTAGCAAAATTGAGACGAGCCCTAATGTTCTTTTTGCTTAACAGTGGTTTGCGTCTTGGAAATCTGCCATGCAGGCCGTTTTTGCCCAGTCTCTTTCTTATGGTGGAGTCGTGAACACTGACCTTAATTGAGGCAAGTGAGGCCTGCAGTTCTTTAGACGTTGTCCTGGGGTCTTTTGTGACCTCTCGGATGAGTCGTCTCTGCGCTCTTGGGGTAATTTTGGTCGGCCGGCCACTCCTGGGAAGGTTCACCACTGTTCCATGTTTTTGCCATTTGTGGATAATGGCTCTCACTGTGGTTTGCTGGAGTCCCAAAGCTTTAGAAATGGCTTTATAACCTTTACCAGACTGATAGATCTCAATTACTTCTGTTCTCATTTGTTCCTGAATTTCTTTGGATCTTGGCATGATGTCTAGCTTTTGAGGTGCTTTTGGTCTACTTCTCTGTGTCAGGCAGCTCCTATTTAAGTGATTTCTTGATTGAAACAGGTGTGGCAGTAATCAGGCCTGGGGGTGGCTACGGAAATTGAACTCAGGTGTGATACACCACAGTTAGGTTATTTTTTAACAAGGGGGCAATTACTTTTTCACACAGGGCCATGTAGGTTTGGATTTTTTTTCTCCCTAAATAATAAAAACCATCATTTACAAACTGCATTTTGTGTTTACTTGTGTTGTATTTGACTAATGGTTAAATGTGTTTGATGATCAGAAACATTTTGTGTGACAAACATGCAAAAGAATAAGAAATCAGGAAGGGGGCAAATAGTTTTTCACACCACTGTAAAAGGGACCACCTTCCTACAGTCTGGGAGGATGAGTTGGGAGCGGGAGCAGGAGCAGGACGAAGCCTCCGTGAGGAGAGGAAAGGTGGTCCGAAGACATTGGGAAGAAGGCCCGTGTTAGGGGTGTTTGGTATGGGAGCGCTGTGTGCTGTGTGGGACTTTGAAGAAATAAATGTGTGTTTTACAAAAGTGTTGGTGTCTGTCTGGTGGTGTTCGTCTCACAGCACGTAGACTTGTCTTGCTCAACTGGAAGAATCCTAACTCTTCTATTCTAAGTCAGTTGGTAACTGATGTTCTACACAATAAGAAATCGGAAAAAAAAAAATTCTCTCTTAAGAGGATCTGTTCAAAACTTTTTTAATACCTGGCAGGATCAAATCAATAACATTTTAGATTAAGCACTTATATTGCTGTGATAGACTCCTTTCCCGCTATACTACTGTCGAAAGTGTTCATCTGGCTGTTGGTCTTTCTCATGGCTGGGAGGGTTGAATTCAATTTAGTTTTGTTAAGTTTGACTTGATTGTATGGAATGTCACTTGCTGTTAATAAATTCAATATTCAATGAAAAAATAAAAAAAAGATATTTAAGTGAATTAAATGTTTTCAGTGTTGTTATATAACATACCTGGATTATAGCGTGGAAAAAACAGACCCCAAAGACAATTTTCCTCCATTTTAAGCCAAGCATATGCTCTTCAAAAAAAGTGTTGGTTATTTCGGTGAAAGCCCTTCTGATATTCGCCCGAAGTCCTTTGGGAGGCTCATTTGTAACCTGAAGATAAAAAACACAAGTATTGTTTTAATAACTGTGAATCTTGCCGTGAAAAACAATAAAGATTGTACTGCTTGACAGTAACAGTTTTACAAGTTATATGCAATGGTCTCCAGAAGCTTAATTTTCAAAGTATGAAAAAGAACACATTTAAGGCTGTGACAGATAGGGGGCGCTGTCATTCCCTTGAACCCTCGGACCAGACACCAGATAAAAGTCCAAATTATTATTTTATTATAATAATACAGTGCACAAAGCACCACCACCTCCACTATTCCAATAAACAATACAATAATCACAATCAATAATCCTCCACACCTCCCAGCAGCTCAGTCACCCTTCCTCCCAGCTTGGCTCGATTTGCTAGGGTTTCCCATAGTCCTTGACCCAGAAGTGTTTTCTCTCTCTCTGTCCATGTGACTTTGCAACACTTCCGGGTCGGATTTAAACTCCTTTTCTTCAACCCAGACGTACGTCATTGCATCTGTCCCCTTGACTGGGAAGTACTTCCGGGTTATAAGGCACATAGAAGTCCCTGGGCCTCCCTGCAGTGACCCCTTGTGGCCCCCATGGTATCCAGCAGGGCTGTGCATTAAAACTCCAATGTCCATGAGGCCCTGCTGGAATTCGGGGGACACCTCCATGTTGCAGGGAGGGCTCCATCTGGTGGCCTGGGGGTATTGGCCGGGATAAACTGCCAGTCATATATCACAAGGCATAGCTTGCAAAGCTAAATGTAAATCAACGTGAAATGCCTCACCTTGACCGAATTTTGTAGAACTGTAACTGGGAAGGTCTTTGTGGGCATTGAGCTGAGGAAGAGTCTGAATTCCTTATGAATCGATACGTCTGGAAATGAAAATCGAGAAGGTTAATAAAGAAAACACCTTCATTCTGCAGAGCAGTAGCAGAGCACAAGCTTTTCTAAAATGACAACAAATTATCTGACAATTCTCATGAATTATTCACAAACTTAATAATTAGCCAAGAGTGAGGCACATCATTCTCATTTAACTGATTTAAAAAACTGAATTATTACCCGGAAATGAGCATGATGATTCTTGTTCATTTGATTCTCAGATCCTAATAATTACCCAAGAGCAAGGCACATGATTCTCATTTATTTGATTCATTAACTGAATCATTGCCCAAGACCAAGGCTCATGATTCTTGTTCATTTAATTCCTGAACTGAATCATTACCTGAGAATTAATCGCACATATCATGTTCTTTTAATTCTCCAATGTATAATCTGATTGTACATTTTCACTTTTTTTGTGATTTCAAACAGGGCAATGTCATACGATATGACTTATAAACATGTTTAATATAAAATTCTGAATAATTATATATTTGTGCTGTGGTTTATTCAGAGGGGACATCCTCCAAGCTGAAAGGCTTTTCACTGCTATACCAACCCAGGATCCTACTGATGATTCAAATTCAAATCGTCTAACTTATGAATGGGTAGTTTGAAAGAATTGAATCAAGAGCTTTGCCCGGAACATGTGTATCGTATACAATCTAAATATCTCTATTTATAAAAAAAAATCTTGAAAGGCTTGGAAGGAGACAATACGTGATCTTCTCGGATGTCCCGCGAGACAAGGCAGTGAGACAAAAGGACAGCTGCTGTACAGGCTTTTAAATGATCGACGTACAGCGCGACAAGCAGAACACGCAGCTCAGCAGCAGCAGGAGAAAGAAAGCAGCTAATCAGGTCGGAGTGGGTGGGTGAGCGAAGCACAAACTTCAGATTCTTTAGGACAGAGCAGGTACATTTTGGCCACTTACAAAACCATCAGTGCAGAAAACACTTTTTCGGGCTTGAGCTTTGGGTTTGCTCATTTATTTACAAGCCTGTTCACCCCTTTTCGCCTTTCTGGCATTGCTGTTTGTCAGGGTCAGGTCTACCATCAGGGCATTCTGGGTACACGCTCACGGGCCTTTGACGGCGAGAGGCAGCTCCCTACCAGCTCGTTTAAATAATCGAATATCCGCAAGTGGAAATGATCCAAATTTCACACCCAAACCAAAACCACAACATACCAGGATACATTAAATGCACCATTATGTTACCATAATGTTACCAATATGATCAACTCTCTGCTAAGGAGCTAAGCTAAGCCACCCAGGGGGCTCTGGGGGACCTAATTCAGCCTAGCTATTAGTGAACCCCTCCCTTAGATAATTTATTTGCAATATTGCCACCATTTTGCATACTTTTGTCCTTTTCATTCACCAAGAATTCATAGACATGTTATGTAAGCACCGCCTGGTTTTATAATGTGAATTTTAACACTAAAATATTACTAAAGTATACTTACTTGGTTCTGTAAAAGATTTGATCAGCTCTTCCATGGGCAACATCCAGGAGACTGCAAGGTGGCAATTTTGTAGGAACACCCATCTTCCTAATTTTAGAGCATCTTTGATCATTTTCTCAGCAATAGGACCTTGCCCCTGTCCTAAAGAAATGGACTGCACCCTACAATCCAAAGAGCCATCAATTAAGAGAGGCACTCAAGTCATACGTATAACTCAATAATCCATTAGATTTCTGATCTACATGTTTGTTTTAGCCCAAGGGAACAGGAGCCTGGCCTGGTGTGAACCTGCCCTGGATGCTACACAAGCCCAGATTCAGAAAATATACCAAAATAAGTGTTTGCTTTTACTCAATAAACAGTTTTGAGAGGTTCATCCTTTTCTTGAACCTCCTTAGATTAATCACAGGAACTGCCACGTCTGCTTTGAGACCAAAGAAGGAATGAACTCTGAATGAGGTGGATCCATCGTTTGGCATGTAAATCAACACACCCATACACACTCCTATAGGACCAGTTAATTGAAATAGGCTGACAACTGCAAAGGTCTTTAATTAAAATAACACACACACACACACACACAAATCATTGTGGTCTGGAAAGAGCACGGAGAGAAAAGTCATCATATTTTAAGAGAACATAAGCATATCACATAAAGTTCCCTGCAGACATTTTGGCACCCTTGGCCAAATTACATTGTGAATTTCCCTTTGGGATTGATAAAGTATCTATCTATCTATCTATCTATCTATCTATCTATCTATCTATCTATCTATCTATCTATCTATCTATCTATCTATCTATCTATCTATCTATCTATCTATGATATAGTGCCTTTCTTATCTATCTATCTATCTATCTATCTATCTATCTATCTATCTATCTATCTATCTATCTATCTATCTATCTATCTATCTATCTATCTATCTATTATATAGTGCCCTATCTATCTATCTATCTATCTATCTATCTATCTATCTATCTATCTATCTATCTATCTATCTATCTATCTATCTATCTATCTATCTATTATATAGTGCCCTATCTATCTATCTATCTATCTATCTATCTATCTATCTATCTATCTATCTATCTATCTATCTATCTATCTATCTATCTATCTATCTATCTATCTATCTATTATATAGTGCCCTATCTATCTATCTATCTATCTATCTATCTATCTATCTATCTATCTATCTATCTATCTATCTATCTATCTATCTATCTATCTATCTATTATATAGTGCCCTATCTATCTATCTATCTATCTATCTATCTATCTATCTATCTATCTATCTATCTATCTATCTATCTATCTATCTATCTATCTATCTATCTATTATATAGTGCCCTATCTATCTATCTATCTATCTATCTATCTATCTATCTATCTATCTATCTATCTATCTATCTATCTATCTATCTATCTATCTATCTATCTATCTATCTATCTATTATATAGTGCCCTATCTATCTATCTATCTATCTATCTATCTATCTATCTATCTATCTATCTATCTATCTATCTATCTATCTATCTATCTATCTATCTATCTATCTATCTATCTATCTATCTATCTATCTATCTTACTGTGTTGACGTTTGAGTTAAAAAATAGTAAATACAGCATTGATAGCAACCAAAACTAAAACAATGGGATTTTTTGTGAAACTATTAATTAGAACATTCAAACAATGTAGAAGAGAACAGGCCATTCAGCCCAACAAAGCTTGCCAGTCCTATCCACTTAATTCTTCAAAAACAACATCAAGTTTTGAAGGCTCCTGAAGTCCCAGTGTCTACGACATTACATGGTCACTTATTTCAAATATCTGTGGTTCTCTGTGTGAAGAAAAACTTTATAATGTTTGTGTGAAATTTCCCCTTAACAAGTTTCCAACTGTGACGCCGTGTTCTTGATGAACTCATTTTAAAGTCACCATCTCGATCCACTGGACTAATTCCCTTCAGAATTTTAAACTCTTCAGTCAGATCTCCTCTTAATCTCCTTTAAAGGCTCAGCTCTATTAATCTTTCCTCATAAACTCATCCCCTGTAGTCTTGGAATCTGCCTTAGATGCCCTTCTCTGGACTTTTTCCACTGCTGATATGTCCTTTATGAAGCCTGGAGACCAAAACTGCAAACGGAACTCCAGATGAGCGCTTTATAAAGCTTCAACATAACCTCCATGGACATGTACTCCATATGTCAGAGCACTATATACTATAACCTGATATTTTGTTATCTTTCTTAATGGCTTCTTCATGATTCCTTAGTAGTGTTACCAGGACATTTTCCCATTGTGGCTCATCAATATGCATTTTAGCAAATTCCAGTCTGGCTTTTTAATGTGGAGTCTTTCTGGGTCTTCTTCTTTTGAGTCCACTGTCACTAAAAACGCGACAGATGGTGCAATCAGACACTGATGGACCTTGACCTTAGAGTTCAGCTTGTATATCTTTGCAAGTTGTCCTTGGCTTGATGTCTACCAATCTCACTATCCTTCTACCCATTCAGGGGTCAATTTTCCTCTTGTGGCCGTGTCCACGGAGGTTGTCTGCTATCCAGTAGACCTTCAACATCTTCACAATACTTGCAACTGGTGTCATAGGAACATCAGTCTGCTTGGAAATGGTCTTCTGGCCTTTGCTATTAACATGCTTTGTCTGTTATTTTCTTTCTAATCTCTGCAGTCAACCCACTCCTTAGTCCATGTTCAGTGTGGGACACTCGATGACACCAAACAGCAGAGTGACAACTTTTCTTCAGTTAAATCGACTTAATGACAGATTTCACTACTGGACACATGTGATACGCATTCAAGAAAACAGCAAGTTTGAAAAATTACTTGAATCCAATTATTGAGGATCTTTTCTAAGGGTACCAACTAATGTGTCCAGACCAATTTAAGATATCTTTGTAGAAGATGCAACTCTTGTTTTGCTTTACTCGATGACATGCAGATCTACAGGGGACAACTGCTTTTCATTTCATCACTTTTCAGGGGTCAGACTGCACATTTTCAATGAGCTGTAAGGGGACCAACACATCTATCTATCTATCTATCTATCATCTCTTATAGAGTGCCTTTAATATCTACGTATCAATCTATCTATCATATAGTGGTTTTCCAATTCATTTCTATCTGTTTATCTATCTGTCTATTATATGGTGCCTTTCATATCTATATATTTCTTATATAGTGCTTTTCATATCTATATATCAATCTATCTCATATATAGTGCCTTTCATATATATCTATCATATAGTGGCTTTCCTATCTATCTATCTATCTATCTATCTATCTATCTATCTATCTATCTATCTATCTATCTATCTATCTATCTATCTATCTATCTATCTATCAATCATATAGTGGCTTTCCTATTAATTTATATCTATTTATCTATATAGTGTCTTTTCTATCTATCTATCTATCTATCTATCTATCTATCTATCTATCTATCTATCTATCTATCTATCTATCTATCTATCTATCTATCTATCTATCTATCTATCTATCTATTGTATAGTGCCTTTCATATATAAATCTATCTCTTATATGGTGTCCTTTCATATCTATCTATCTATTACATAATGCCTTTCATATCTATCTATCTATCTATCTATCTATCTATCTATCTATCTATCTATCTATCTATCTATCTATCTATCTATCTATCTATCTATCTATCTATCTATCTATCTATCTATCTATCTATCTATCTGTCCTTTAATGTTTTTGCAGTTTTTCAGTTTTAGTTGGTTTCTTGTCAAAGTTTCATTTGCTGTTTTTAACTTCAAAATGTCAAAAAAGTGGTATCCAAAATTTTACATGGAATGTAAATGGTGCCCTGGACAGTATGAACGATGCAGGCTGTGAGGCCTCTCCTCTTGTTTTGCTCTTTATTTTTACCTAACTGATATTAAATAAATTGTTTACTCATTATTCTTATTTATTAATTATTTAAAACAATGTAATGAACACACAATAATACCATTTTGACTTCTTCACCCAATAACCTTAAGCAGTGTCCTACCTGTCCAAGTCACCACGCTCTTTTGCAAACCTCTGGAAAGCACCCATGGGATCGGAGCCTGTGCTCAAGATGAAAACCAGCGGAGTAGAAGGAGACATATCATTATATAAAGTGGCCAAGTCTACCGGGGGATTTTCAACAAATTGTTTTCCAAGGTTTTCTATTACAAAGTCTGTCACTGCAAAAACCACCTGGGAAAAAATGCAGAAGTGGACAAAACAAAAAAATAAATAAATAAATAAATAAATAAATAAAAGGCATTTGTTAAAGAGTATTTGCAGTAAAGTGAACAGGGTCATTTAGAATATTAAAAAGATTTACACAGACACATACACAGAATATTGGTGTTATATCTTCATCACAGAACAAAGAGACAAATGTAATCTTGATGATAACAATACTAAAAATATTAAAAAATAAATGTATTCAATATCTGACAAATCCTTTATACAAGCAATTTTTTGTTTTTAGTTTATCATCAAAGGTTTTTTTCCATGGCAAGGTCATTTCAGCTATTGCCTGACACAGGAGGAATTAAGAGGCTCAGACCTGAAAACAGGAGACAGAGCTGGAGGTGGCAGAGTTGAGGATGTTAAGATTTGCATTGGCTCTGTGTCCTTTGCTTTGCAGATCTCATCATAAAGAATATAGCAATGTATGTTAGCAATGTCAATAAAATGTACAAATGATGTACAATACTACACTACAATTGTGTGGTGTCTGGTGTAATACTAAATTAGTTTATCAGAAAGATCAGCCCCTCTCATGTGTATATTACACTGAATTACTGGTTCCTGGCATTGAATGTCTTTAATAGCTCACGGTCTATTATCACCCTTTGCACAGTGCCCCCTCAATGGCACTCATTTAAAGTATTTATAAAAATGTAGATGCACAGGCGTGAGTAAATACGAACAAATTATGTCAGGTGCTTACTTACCTTCAAACTCAAACCCTCCAACTTCTGAGGGTGAAGAAGAAGCAGCACATGAAGGTGTTACTTCTGCATTGCTCAACTGTCCTGAATTTTCATTTGCGATTTTATATTTTGGATTCCTGCTATTTTAATTTTTTGCATTTGTTTAAGGTACTGTTTTGTATTTTATTTTGAGTTTTTGGTTGTTTCAGGTGTACCTGTTTCCTTTTATTTTTGCTTCTCCTATTATAGGCTTTGAATCCTTATAACAAATACTAAATAATAAACGAAGCTTGTTTTGTTTTTGTTGGGCCGGAGGTTTGACTTATTTCTTCCTCTCTCTGTTTACTGACACTTTTAAATTTCAAAGCCTGTGTCTCACTTTGGGCCCGTGTAGGCCATAAGCCTGCCTCTTAAGTTTGGGGCTAGGTTGCTAGAAGTGGTGAGGCCTGATCTGTAGGTCTAGACCTGTTATGAAGCACAGGCCTAGTTTTTACACTTGAGGCCTGTGCCCTTTCTGAGATTTATGAATTGGCAGGATAATAAACGTGATATCTGAAAAATAACGTGCCGTATTTGTGGTGACTGTAATGACTTGTTACACAATAAAAAGGAATTTGCAATGGAGGGCTGCACAGTGGCGCAGTGGGTAGTGCTGCTGCCTCACAGTAAGGACACCTGGGTTCACTTCCTGGGTGCTCCCTGTGTGGAGTTTGCATGTTCTCCCCGTGTCTGCGTGGGTTTCCTCCCACAGTCCAAATACATGCAGGTTGGGTGCATTGGTGATCCTAAATTGTCCCTGGTGTGTCTGTCCTGTGGTGGGCCGGCGTCCTGCATGGGATTTGTTCCTGCCTTTCGCCCTGTGTTGGCTGGGATTGGTTCCAGGAGACCCCCGTGACCCTGTGTTAGGATATAGCGGGTTGGACAATGACTGACTTACTGACTGAATTTGCAGTGGAGTTAGTGTAGAGCTGCGTCCACAAGCATCCATTTTCAATTGTCTAAATTATTAATTAATTGAAATTTGACATTTAAAAAATTATTTTGATTTTTTCATTGTTTCAGGTGTGCCTAACTGTTTCCTTTTATTTTTGCTTCTCCTATTATATTCTTTGAATCCTCATAACAAATAATAAATAATAAAAGAAGCGTGTTTCGTGTTGTTGGACCAGAGGTTTGACTTATTTCTTCCTCTCTCTATTTACTGATACTTTTAAATTTCAAAGCCTTTGTCTCACTTTGGGCCTGTGCGGGCCGTAAGCCTGCCTCTTAAATTTGGGGTTAGGTTGCTAGAAGTGGTGAGGCCTGATCTGTAGGTCCAGACCTGTTATGAAGCACAGGCCTAGTTTTTACACTTGAGGCCTGTACCCTTTCTGAGATTTATGAATTGGCAGGATAATAAACGTGATATCTGAAAAAATAACGTGCCGTTTTTGTGGTGATTATAATAACTTGTTACACAATAAAACCTAATAAAGTGATTTATAAAAAGAAATTTGCAATGCAGTTAGTGTAGCGTTGCATCTGCAAGCATCTGTTTTCAATAGTCTAAATTAATTAATTGAAATTTGACATTTATTGAGTTTTGGGTTGTATCAGGCGTGCCTGTTTTCTTTTTTTTTTTGCTTCTCCTATCATATGCTTTGAATCCTTATAACAAATACTAAATAATAAAGGAAGCTTGTTTCATTTTGTTGGGCCAGAGATTTGACTTATTTCTTCCTCTCTCTATTTACTGATACTTTTAAATTTCAAAGCCTTTGTCTCACTTTGGGCCTGTGCGGGCCGTAAGCCTGCCTCTTAAATTTGGGGTTAGGTTGCTAGAAGTGGTGAGGCCTGCTCTGTAGGTCCAGACCTGTTATAAGGCACAGGCCTAGTTTTTACTTTTGAGGCCTTTACCCTTTCTGAGATTTATGAATTGGCAGGATAATAAACGTGACATGTGAAACAATAACACGTACCATATTTGTGGTGATTGTAATAACTTGTTACACAATAAAACCTAATAAAGTGATTTATAAAAAGGAATTTGCAATGCAGTTAGTGTAGAGCTGCGCCTGCAAGCATTCATTTTCAATAATGTAAATTATTAATTAATTCTAATTTGAATTTGAAATTGAAAAGTTTAGGAAAATTAGTCTACCTTTGGAAATATTCTAAGAAAAAAATCATGCGTTACAAATGACAGGCTGGGTATGCCAGGCACTTTTATTTTTATATGGACAATTATGTTGGGCCTTCAAAACTCAGTCATGTTGAAAAAAGATATCAATTTCCATTAAAAAAAACCTCAGTGTATTATACAAAAACAGTGCTTTCATCATTCTTTTTTGTCAAATCCTGGATCCCACAGAATCATTTCTTATGAGCATTTTTCATTTAGCGTTGGACACAACATTTTAGTTAACTCATTTACATTTTAAACGATCTGTAAACAAGCCATTGTTTGCTCTTCTCCATAGCTCCTTTTATCCCTGGCATACTGAAAACTCTCAGCATCTTTCACAGATTCCTAAAGCTCCATCGCCTCTGCAGGGATGGGTTTGATATCTGTATCGAAGAACTCAGAACGAGGAGTTTCTTCATTGATAGTGGATACCTTTCTCATATGATGGACAGGGCGCCCGGTCAAGCCAGGAGTAGACCTCATTACATTCACTCTGAGAGGAACTCCATAAATGAAGCCCATATAATGCAGGTCCACCCATTCCCCACTAACGCTCTTACAGTATCTCTCCAACAGTTTCCCATTTTTGTGGATTGATCCTTCCCCTGGAGCCTCTTTTCCTAAATTATTCAATTTTATTGTCATTGTAGACATACAGTCATATGAAAAAGTGTGGGAACCCCTCTCAGCCTGAATAATAATTGACTCTCCTTTCAACAAAAAAGATAACAGTGGTATGTCTTTCATTTCCTAGGAACATCTGTGTACTGCGGTGTTTTCCGAACAAAGACTTTTAGTGACGCAGTATTTAGTTGTATGAAATTAAATCAAATGTGAAAAACTGGCTGTGCACAAATTTGGGTCCCACAGCCATTAGCAGTGTGTCTGTCTGCGGAGAGAGTGTCAACCTTATTGAGAGGTTTACTTACCTCGGCAGTGACATCCATGTCTCTGGTGACTCTTCCTATGAAGTCAGTAGACAGATTGGGAGAGCATGAGGTCACTGGATAGGGGTGTGTGGTGCTCCTGATATCAAAGCAAAAGGAAGAAAGTCCAAGTCTTTAGAGTCCTGGTGCTTCCTGTCTTGCTATATGGTTGTGAGTCATGGACACTATCCAGTGACCTGAGACGAAGACTGGACTCCTGTGGTACTGGAACTGGTACTGTGTCTCTCCGGAAAATCCTTAGGTACCATTGGTTTGACTTTCTGTTGAATGAATGGTTGCTCATGGAGTCCCGGATGAGGCACATTACCTGCATTGTGAGGGAGCGTCAGTTACGGCACTACGGCCATGTGGCACGTTTCCCTGAGGGTGGTCCAGCTCGTAGGATCCTCATTGTTGGGGACCTGAGTGGCTGGACCAGGCCAAGGGGTCGCCCACGTAACACCTGGCTGTGGCAGATAGAGGGTCATTTCCGGAGGGTGGCACTGGACTGCGTGTTTGCCTGGGGGGTTGTTTTGTCACGTGGTGGGTGCGGAAATACACTGTACCAGTGCGTGATTCCCCAACTTGATTTGACCACAAGAGAGGTTGAGCATCAAAATAAAAGAAATAGGAGTTCAGGGTGTGGTGTGCAGATGGGTGCAGAATTGGCTCAGACACAGGAAGCAGAAGAAGTCCCATCTCTGGGACTGAGGTCACCGAGGTGGTCAAAAAATTCCTTGGTGGCAGGGCCCAGGGGGTTGATGAGATACGCCTGGAGTTCCTCAAGGCTCTGGATGTTGTAGGGCTGTCTTGGTTGACATGTCTCTGCAACATCGCATGGACATCAGGGACAGTGCCTCTGGATTGGCAGACCATGGTGGTGGTCCCCCTCTTTAAGAAAGGGGACCGGAGGGTGTGTTCCAACTACAGAGGGATCACACTCCTCAGCCTCCCTAGAAAAGTCTATTCGGGGGCTCTGGAGAGGAGGGAGTCTGTCGGATAGTTGAACCTCAGATTCAGGAGGAACAGTGTGGTTTTCGTCCTGGTCACGGAACAGTGGACCAGCTCTACACCCTTAGCAGAGTCCTGGAGGGTGCATGGGAGTTCGCCTAACCAGTCTACATGTGTTTTGTGGACTTGGAAAAGGCGTTCAACCGTGTCCCTTGGGGAATACTGTGGGGGGTACTCTGGGACTATGGGGTACCGGACCCACTGATAAGTGCTGTTCGGTCCCTGTACAACCAGTGTCAGAGCTTGGTCTGCATTGCCGGCAGTAAGTCGAACCCGTTTCCAGTGAGGGTTGGACTCCACCAGGGCTGCCCTTTGTCACCGATTCTGTTCATAACTTTTATGGACAGAATTTCTAGGCGCAGCCAGGGTGTTGAGGGGGACCAGTTTGGTGGGCTCAGGATTGGGTAACTGCTTTTTGCAGATAATGTTGTCCTGTTTGCTTCATCAGGCCGTGATCTTCAGCTCTCTCTGGATTGGTTCGCAGCTGAGTGTGAAGCGGCTGGGATGGGAATCAGCACCTCCAAATCCGAGACCATGGTCCTCAGCCGGAAAAGGGTGGAGTGCCCTCTTAGGGTTGGGAGTGAGATCCTGCCCCAAGTGGAGGAGTTCAAGTATCTCGGGGTCTTGTTCACGAGTGAGGGAAGAATGGAGCATGAGATCAACAGGCGGATCGGTGCGGTGTCAGCAGTAATGCGGGCTCTGCATCGGTCTGTCGTGGTGAAAAAGGAGCTGAGCCGTAAGGCAAAGCTCTCAATTTACCAGTCGATCTATGTCCTACCCTCACCTATGGTCATGAGCTATGGGTAGTGACCGAAAGAACGAGATCGCGAATACAAGCGGCTGAAATGAGTTTCCTCCGCAGGGTGTCTGGGCTCTCCCTTAAAGATAGGGTGAGAAGCTCAGTCATCCGGGAGGGGCTCAGAGTAGAGCCGCTGCTCCTCTACATCGAGAGGAGTCAGATGAGGTGGCTCGGGCATCTGATCAGGATGCCTCCTGGACGCCTCCCTGGTGAGGTGTTCTGGGCACGTCTAACCGGGAGGAGGCCCCGGGGAAGACCCAGGACACGCTGGAGGAACTATGTCTCCCGGCTGGCCTGGGAACGCCTCGGGATTCTCCCGGAAGAGCTAGAAGAAGTGGCCAGGGAGAGGGAAGTCTGGGCATCTCTGCTCAAGTTGCTGCCCCCGCGACCCGACCTCGGATAAGCGGAAGAGGATGGATGGATGGATGGACAGGAAGCAGAAGGTGATGGTGTGAGGAACCTTATCAGGATCAGGTTAAGTTAAGAATGGTGACCAGCAGGGGGTCACTGCTAGGGCAACTTCTATTTTTAGTTTTAATTAAATGATTTGGATATGAATATAAATAGCAAGCTGATTAAGTTTGCAGATGATACCAAGCTAGGAGGACTGGCAGATCATCCAGAATCCATTGAATTATCACAAAGGGACTTGGATAGCACACAGGCTTGGGAAGACTTGTGGCAGATGGAATTTAATGCAGGTAAATTAAAAGTATTACATATAGAAAGTAAAAATATTAGATTTGAATACACGATCAGATGTCTGAAAATCTAAAGTTACACTTTATGGAAAGTATTTAGCAGTCATAGTTACTAAGTAGTGTGGTACACTGTTCATTCTTAAAAATAAAAGGTGCCAGAGAGCAACGCCATAGGGTAACCATTCCTGGTTACCAAAAGATCCATCCACATGAAAGTTCCAGAAAGATCCAGTTATTTATTTTGATCTGTAACAGGCTCCATACAGTAAATAGCCCTGAACAGAAGTGAACAGATTGGTGAAATACCAGTGGCTCGTGATTTTAAAAGGACTCTTGCTGCATACGTCCAGTAACAAAGGTTAAGTGCAGGTTTACTTAATTTGTGTTATGTTAGGTTGTCTACCATACATTAAAGAGTTTTTTTTCTACATATTAGGAAGTTTTTCAAAGCAAAAAGAACCAACTTTATATGCAAAGAACCCATCTATCTATCTATCTATCTATCTATCTATCTATCTATCTATCTATCTATCTATCTATCTATCTATCTATCTATCTATCTATCTATCTATCTATCTATCTATCTATCTATCTATCTATCTATCCCAGAATGCAATGCTTTGCTTTGTTCTAGGAGGAACCACAGAACACAGTAAAGGA
The DNA here is from genome assembly GCF_900747795.2 of Erpetoichthys calabaricus. Taxonomy (NCBI): domain Eukaryota; kingdom Metazoa; phylum Chordata; class Cladistia; order Polypteriformes; family Polypteridae; genus Erpetoichthys; species Erpetoichthys calabaricus. The sequence continues at coordinate 187,429,022 of NC_041400.2, forward strand.
TTATAAAGTGCCATTAAAGCACCATTGGATTTAATAATCTGTGTGCAGATGAAGCAGACCTATAAATATCTGGGAGTGCAGCTGGATGATAAATTAGACTGGACTGCCAATACTGATGCGCTGTGCAAGAAAGGACAGAGCTGACTGTACTTCCTTAGAAAACTGGCATCCTTCAACATCTGCAATAAGATGCTGCAGATGTTCCATCAGACAGTTGTGGCGAGCGCCCTCTTCTACGCGGTGGTGTGCTGGGGAGGCAGCATTAAGAGGAAAGACGCCTCACGCCTGGACAAACTGGTGAGGAAGGCAGGCGCTATTGTTGGCATGGAGCTGGACAGTTTAACATCTGTGGCAGAGCGACGGGCGCTCAGCAGGCTCCTATCAATTATGGAGAATCCACTGCATCCACTAAATAGTATCATCTCCAGACAGAGGAGCAGCTTCAGCGACAGACTGCTGTCACTGTCCTGCTCCACTGACAGATTGATGAGATCGTTCCTCCCCCAAACTATGCGACTCTTCAATTCTACCCGGGGGTGTAAACGTTAACATTTAACATTATACAAAGTTATTGTCTGTTTTTCACCTGCATTATTATCTTTCTTTAATTTAATATTATTTATTATATCATTATGCTACTGCTGGAGAATGTGAATTTCCCATTTGGATTAATAAAGTATCTATCTATCTATCTATCTATCTATCTATCTATCTATCTATCTATCTATCTATCTATCTATCTATCTATCTATCTATCTATCTATCTATCTATCTATCTATCTATCTATCTATCTATCTATCTATCTATCTAATAGCGTAGGACTTCAGGGACCTTCAAATCCAGACCTTTAGCGTGGAGACCAAAACTGCATGCAGTATTTCTGTTGAGGCCTCACTAATGTGCTATAAATCTTTAGCATCACTGCCTTTGACTTATACTCTACACCAGCGTTTCTCAACCTTTAAGTATTTGCGACCCGAGTTTTCATAACAGTTTTAATCGCGCACCCCCTAACGTTTTTTTAAAACCCTAATATAAATTATTCCTATATTTTTTGCTGCCGATACACTGCTACAAGTTTAAAATTTCCCTACAAATAGTGAAATTACGGCACATATGGCATCATTCGCGCCCCCTTTTTTGTTACTTCACAGTTTGAGATCCGCTGCTCTACACATCAAGGTATATCCTGCTTGAACAGGAGATTGGTAGTGATGAGTCAATTATTACTCCTAAGTCCTTCTCATAAGGTGTACTTCCAAGTTTCAGAACTCCATTTGTGTTTTCAAGTCTAACATCTGAATACAAAATGGGAGGTCTAAAGCTTGATATAATATAATGAGTTAATCAGTAATCCCACCTGGGCTAAGCAACAAGAGCCAAGCATATGCTGCACAGAACATCTAAGAAATCAAAACAATGTTCTGAAAAAGAATCGCTGCCATGCAGAATCTTTAAAATGAAAGCATTATTTATCAACAACGCAAAAAAAATTGAGATGAACATACCTTTTCTTCTACAAAACCCTTAAGAAGTATTAACTTTTGAAACACGGTAAGCTTTTCCGCTAATGGACGACGGGCTTCCCGATCTGCATCTTTATCTGCTTCAGCACTTGGCAAATTTGAAGGTATTTGTTCTGCATATCCTTCCTTGAATTCTGGATTAATTGTAATGTCAAGGCGACCTAAAAGAGAAAAAAAATGTATGGAAAGGTGTCAATATTTTAATTTGTTTAAGTAGACATTACTATAGCTGATAAGTATATAAAGGCTGGAATGGCTTCCTCATAACATTTTCAACTTTTAATTTTTATTACAAATCCTTGGGCAATTGGGTGGCTCAGTGGTAGCGTTGCTGCCTCATAGTAAGGACACCAGGGTTGATGTCCAGGTTCCTTCCTGTGTAGAGTTTGCATGTTCTCCCCGTGTTTGTGTGAGTTTCCTCTGGTTGTTCCAGTTTCCTCACATGGGCCAAAGATATGAAGGTGTGTTATGTGTGTGAGTGTTGATCCTTACAATGGACTGGCACCCTGTCCAGGGTTTGTCCCTGCCTTGCACACCATGTTAGCTGTAATAGGCTCTAGCAAACCACACATGCCCCTGGTAAGACAAGAAATTCCTCCATTATCAAACATACATAATCCAGGTCAGAGTTCTGTCGACTGGACACAGCACTGATTGCAAGGCATCAACATAACAGTTTGTGACAGGACACACTCGCCAACACTTAACCATTTTGGACTTGTCAATTAACCCTACAAACACGTCCTTGGAGATATTTAAGGAGTGAAAACCATACACCTTTGTTGTCATGGCCGGCGCTACCATTTAGTGTCTATCTATCTATCATCTATCTATCTATCTATCTATCTATCTATCTATCTATCTATCTATCTATCTATCTATCTATCTATCTATCTATCTATCTATCTATCTATCTATCTATCTATCTATCTATCTATCTATCTATCTATCTATCATACAGTGCCTTTCTTATCCATCTCTCTACTATATACTGCCTTTCATCTCTCTCTCTCTCTCTCTCTCTCTTGCAACTTTTGTCATAGGAACATCAGTCTGCTTGGAAAGGGTCTTCTAGCCTTTGCCGTTAATATGCTTTGTCTATTATTTTCTTTCTAATCTCCTCAGTCAACCCACTCCTTTGCTTTCTCTGGCCCATGTTCAGTGTGGGACACTCGATGACACCAAACAGCAGAGTGAAGACTTTCCTTCATTTAAATCGGCTGAATGACAGATTTCACTATTGGACACGTGTGATACACATTCAAGAAAACAGCAAGTTTGAAAAATCACTTGAATTCAATTATCGAGGATCTTTTCTAGGGGTACCAACTAATGTGACCAGACCAATTTAAGATATCTTTGTAGAAGAAGCAACTCTTGTTTTGCTTTACTCGATGACATGCAGATCTACAGGGGACAACTGCTTTTCATTTCATCAGTTTTCAGGGGTCAGACTGCACATTTTCAATGAGCTGTAAGGGGACCAACACATCTATCTATCTATCTATCTATCTATCTATCTATCTATCTATCTATCTATCTATCTATCTATCTATCTATCTATCTATCTATCTATCTATCTATCTATCTATCTATCTATCTATCTAAATCTTCTTCAGGTCTTGTAGTACAAGGCTGCACCTATTTAAGATGGTGGCACCCATCAGTGTGTTATCCTAGTATTGGATTTTCTTCTATCTGTCTATCTATCTATCTAAAAGAGGGTGTCATCATTAGTATTCATACAGTAAATTTGATATTTTATTGCAAAAGAAATGCACAGTAATGTTTACTTGAATACAAAAGTAAAAGTAATAAAAGTAAAAGTAATAAAAAGTAATTAAATGAGATTACTGGTTTGAAATTGGCGGGGGTTTAAGTAGGTATCGACTATGGTAAAATTAAACTTTTATTGGTATCAAATACAAAAATTCTGATACCGTGACATCCTTAATTTAAATCAATGGATTACCCACTACAGGGTAGAGAAAAGCCAAGCAAAATGACACCTTTTATTGGCTAACTAAAAAGATTACAATATGCAGGCAACTCAGGCCCCTTCTTCAGGCAAGATGTAATCAACTACACTCGTTCCATCTTGCCTGAAGAAGGGGCCTGAGTTGCCTGCATATTGTAATCTTTTTAGTTAGCCAATAAAAGGTGTCATTTTGCTTGGCTTTTCTCTACATTCATAATGGCTAACACGGTACAACACCCTAGTACTACCACTACAGGGTGAAAGGAAATTAATAGCTATCTTCATTAAAGCAATTACAAGTTCGGAAACTCTACATAGACAGTAACTGGGCCAGCATTCAAACTCAGTTTTCTAGAGCAAGGTTTCTTAAAGTGTAGGTCGCGACCCAAAATTAATTGCTGTATTTATGGTACAAGTCCATTGCATTGGTTCAATGCAGGCTGATTAAGCAAATGACGATCTTCATTGATTCTTAGCAAGGAATGGGTCTAAGAGGGGCAAGATAGGTCGTAACAAAAAATAAATAAATAAATAACAAACCCTGTTCTAGAGCATAGACACAGCAGTGCTAACCACTGTACTGCTACTTTGATTAATTCATCCTTTCATTCATTCATTCAGTTCAAGACTTTGTTCTGTTACATAATGGTTTCATTTCCATTGCAGATTCTCTAGTTCGAGGCTATCAACCTGTCAAAAGAAATCCTAAAGCACTGCTGACAAGCCATTCTTGGTGTACTGTACCTAGTTTAATGGGGATGCGCTTCTGTAGCACTTCTCTTCGTAGTCCCTTGAAGCACGGCAGCCTTTCTTCTATGTCACAGCATGTCATCCACAGAGCATCTGTTAACCAAGGAATAGCTGGTTTGCCAATGAGTTCCTGAAAGGAAGCAAATTTCAGCATTAAAACATATCTGCAGTATATACTGTTTACTCTGTACACAAGTGACCTGAGACAGAACAATGACCACTGCTCCATTATTAAGTATGCGGATGATACCATGATCATAGGACGCATATCTGGGGAGGATGAAAGCCACTCTCTAAATCAAGTGGACTGTATGGTAAACTGGTGCAATAAAAACTCTCTCACTCTGAATGTAAAAAAGACCAAAGAAATGATATTTGATTTTAAGAGACAAAAATCTGTATGTTCACCTATTGTAGTTCTGGGAGAGGAGGTAGAAATAGTGAATGAACATAAATACTTAGGAACTTACCTAGATAACAATCTTAACTGGAATACAAATACAAAAAAATTATTTTCTAAATGCAACCAGCGCTTATTTCTCCTCCATAAACTCAAATTATTTAAAGTAGACAAGGACCTCATGTTGTCCTTCTATCGTAGTATGATCCAGTCCGTGATCACTTTCAGTTTCATTGCCTGGTTTAATAGTCTGACAAACCAAAACTCAAAAAAGCTCCAGCAGATTATGACGTATGCAGCTAAAGTTATTGGGGCTGATGTAGATGATTTGTCTAGTGTGTGTGTCAGAGGGCAATGCTAAAGAAACTGGAAATCATCTCAACTGATGACAGACATCCATTACATGTAGAACTAAACTTCAGTAAATCAGAAAGTATAGTTGCTTTGAAAACCCACACAAATCGCTCCAGAAACTCCTTTCTTCCTAGTGCCATACGACTTTTCAATAAGAAGTATCGGAGATAATGTTTAAGGTTTTGATATGTATCCTGTAACTTTTTTTTTTTTTTTTTTGTTGGTATAAATATGTTTTATCTAACTGCCTTACCTTAACCTTTCTTATTTCTATTTGTCTGTTTTATTTCATTCTGTCTGTTACCTGTTATTAGATGCAACTGAGAAGGCAAATTTCATGTTTTCCTGTGTAAACATGACTAAATAAAGAAACCTAACCAAACCTAACCTAACCTAACCTATATGAACCTGTTATTCCAAGAGAGGGTACTGGAGTGGGTTATATTTCCTACCAGAGAGTGTGACCTCCCTGTATATTTAGTTCATAATAGCATAGCATAACCAGAGAGGAGGGAAAAGCAGAATTCCGACACCATCACCTCAGCAAGAAAGGGAGCAAGCTGGAGAAACACTGCCTATTAGACCACCCTGTAAAATGCATGGTCTGCATGCATTAATTCAAACGAAGTTCTTTATTGTAATAAATTTTCATTTTTGTTGGTGGCAGACACTTAAACTTGTTTTTGTTATTTGACTTTCAATATCTGAGGTCTGCCAAATCTTTATTGTCAATTGTGGTAAAATTGATGAAATAAGTATTCAATAATTATTAAATACTCCTTTGGCGGCCATGATATCATTTATTCATTTAACAGTGGGAGGTAGAGCTTTTCGTAATAGGGCCCCTAAACTGTGGAATGGTCTGCCTGCTACTAAAAGTCTCAGCTTTCAAATCCCGGCTGAAGACTCATGACTTCAGTTTAGCACACCCTGACTAGAGCTGCTGATTAGCTGTACAGACTGCATCTCTGGTGTTAGTTATTAGTACTAAAACATAAGTAACATGATAGTTAGAATTTGTCACTAACCCTCACCTATTCTGTTTCTCTTCTTGGTACTCAAATGTGGCACTTGGTGCCACTGCCCACCTGCCAAGTTGTTTTGCCTGACTAAGGTAAAGTCATCTCTAAAGGAGGATCGCAGGAATTGATGGCCGAGGTCTCCAGGACTCTAAACAAATCCAAACCCTATTATGTGATATCATCTACTGTTAAATTCGGCTCTGTCCTTGTAATATTTCTATTGCACTATTATATTGTACTAGCCAACCCGTAGCGTACCATACGCCGCAAAATCAGGCCGCTTTTTTAATGATTTTTAAGCACAGGGAAAAAATGAACATTTGAAAAATCCGTAATTTAATAAACCACGAAGAAAAGCAACATTGTAACAATGCACGGTACGAACCAACATACAATTGTCCATGACTGAAAACTGGAGGACCGCCGTCGCGCCTTCTCCTCCCAGAGCGAGGGACGGGGGTGGATGGCGCTCGAGTGCGGAGGGTGGAACGGGAGGAGAGGGGAAGGACGCCCATTCTGCCCCCTCCATCATGCTAGTCTGCTGATTTCTCGTTCAGTATGCACTGCCTGCTCATGTGCCCACCCCCAACTCGTCACCTGAGTCGTTTTCGTCTTTGCATAGTCCACATGCACCTGTGAGTCACGTAGACTTTTCATTGTTCTTTGCGGTTCTGGCTGCTTTTCTATATATAATCCACCAAGTCACCCGACATCTAAGAAGACGCATGTTTGTAGCGGATGCGGTGGACGCGGGCCGGGGAATAAGGAGTGTTGGTGGGCGGGGAAACGTTTTCCGTGTTCCTGCAGGACCATCTAAGAAGACGCATGTTTGTCGCGGATGCGAATTACTGTATGTAGCGTGTAAAACAGTTTGCGATGGTGCACGAGGTCGTGTGTCGTAACCGAAAAGTCAATGTGGCTCAGAGGTGCATGTGGACTGTAGCACAGATGAACATAAATGACGGCGTGTTTTCCGAGGCGTCGCGTCCGAGTTGGTGGGCGTGGCTCTGCGAGTTTTCGTCGTATCTAATGGTCTTAGAGTTGGTGGGCGTGGCTGTCTTGCGTGCTTTCCATGGGTGTCTACTTGTCGGCGGCTTAGTGAATTATATACAGTGGGTACGGAAAGTATTCAGACCCCCTTCAATTTTTCACTCTTTGTCATATTGCAGCCATTTGCTAAAATCATTTAAATTAATTTTTTCCCTCATTAATGTACGCACAGCACCCCATATTGACAGACAAAAAAAAGAATTTTTGAAATTGTTGCAGATTTATTAAAAAAGAAAAACAGAAATATCACATGGTCCTAAGTATTCAGACCCTTTGCTCAGTATTTAGTAGAAGCACCCTTTTGAGCTAATACAGCCAGGAGTCTTCTTGGGAAAGATGCAACAAGTTTTTCACACCTGGATTTGGGGATCCTCTGCCATTCCTCCTTCCAGATCCTCTCCAGTTCTATCAGGTTGGATGGTAAACGTTGGTGGACAGCCATTTTTAGATCTCTCCAGAGATGCTCAATTGGGTTTAAGTCAGGGCTCTGGCTGGGCCATTCAAGAACAGTCACAGAGTTTTTGTGAAGCCACTCCTTCGTTATTTTAGCTGTGCGCTTAGGGTCATTGTCTTGTTGGAAGGTAAACCTTCGGCCCAGTCTGAGGTCCTTAGCACTCTGGAGAAGGTTTTTGTCCAGGATATCCCTGTACTTGGCCGCATTCATCTTTCCCTCGATTGCAACCAGTCGTCCTGTCCCTGCAGCTGAAAAACACCTCCACAGCATGATGCTGCCACCGCCATGCTTCACTGTGGGGACTGTATTGGACAAGTGATGAGCAGTGCCTGGTTGTCTCCACACATACCGCTTAGAATTAAGGCCAAAAAGTTCTATCTTGGTCTCATCAGACCAGAGAATCTTATTTCTCACCATCTCAGAGTCCTTCAGGTGTCTTTTACCAAACTCCATGCGGGGTCTCATGTGTCTTGCACTGAGGTATGTGCGGAGACAACCAGGCACTGCTCATCACTTGTCCAATACAGTCCCCACAGTGAAGCATGGCAGTGGCAGCATCATGCTGTGGAGGTGTTTTTCAGCTGCAGGGACAGGATGATTGGTTGCAATAGAGGGAAAGATGAATGCGGCCAAGTACAGGGAGACCTAAAAATGGCTGTCCACCAACGTTTACCATCCAACCTGACAGAACTGGAGAGGATCTGCAAGGAGGAATGGCAGAGGATCCCCAAATCCAGGTGTGAAAAACTTGTTGCATCTTTCCCAAGAAGACTCATGGCTGTATTCGCTCAAAAGGGTGCTTCTACTAAATACTGAGCAAAGGGTCTGAATACTTAGGACCATGTGATATTTCAGTTTTTCTTTTTTAATAAATCTGCAACAATTTCAAAAATTCTTTTTTTTATCTGTCAGTATGGGGTGCTGTGCGTACATTAATGAGGGAAAAAATTAATTTAAATGATTTTAGCAAATGGCTGCAATATGACAAAGAGTGAAAAATTGAAGGGGGTCTGAATACTTTCCGTACCCACTGTATATAGATTGAGGATTACTTGTGTTCTGTTCTGTGTATTGTATTGTATTGACTACCTTTTTTGACACCCACTGCATGCCCAATCTACCTGGAAAGGGGTCTCTCTTTGAACTGCCTTTCCCAAAGTTTCTTCCATTTTTTTCCCCAACTAGGATTTTATTTTTTGGGAATTTTTTTTGTCTTCTTAGAGAGTCAAGACTGGGGGGCTGTCAAAAGGCATGACCTGTTATAGCCCACTGAGGTATTCCTTGTGTGATTTTGGGCTATACTGTATTGTATTTATTCTGTGTGCGTGCACGCCATTAAAGAAGTGTCACAGAGATTGGTGATGTGTTGGTCGGCACTGCAAGTTAAGAATTTCACTGTACTAGAATTTTTCCTCAAGATTAAAAGGAATATTAAAATGCAAACCATTATACTAGTAACTTATGATTTCTAAAAAATCCATCTTAAGACCTGTGTGTATATAATAAACATTTAGATTAATAGAGTTGCACAGCTAGAATGGCTTAAAATTGATTTAGAGGTTATTGTACCATTTTTCTTTTTCCCCCCGGACTCTTATTTATTTTCTTAAGTGACTCTAAGGAAGTCTTATCACAAAAGTCCTTGGCAGCCCTGTGTGGACCTGATAGATGCCAGAGACCTTCTTTTAGTCATTGGCAATATAAATGATAATGTCAGCACACTATCAGCTCGCCTTAGAAAAGAAATACATTTATAAAAAAAAAAATCTGCAAGTCACCATGCAATTTGATTAATTGGAAAGTAAATAGTGATGATTCAGTTGCCAAATAAAACAGATGACTGCATTTAAAAAAAAAAAAAATAATGAAAACATTTAAAACTAGCATGAATTGTATTGCAGATAGAAAAAAGGGTGTTTTGTAATTAAAAGAAGTTTAATGTCTCTGTGAAATGTGGTCTATAAATATTAAGCATAATATAAATCAGTCAGTCATTTTCGAACCCACTTAGCCCTGAACAGGGTCATGGGGGTCTGCTGGAGCCCATCCCAGCAAGCACAGGGTGCAAGGCAAGGAACAAACACCGGACAGGGTGCCAGCTCATCCCAGGCATAATGTGGATAACTTACAAAAACAAATTAGATAATGGTCATTATCTAACATGCTTAATCCAGACCAGGGTAACAGGGGGTGCTGGAGCCCATCCCAGCTAGCACAGGGCGCAAGGCTGGAACAAACCCTAGACCGGGTGCCAATGCATTGCAGGCCAACCACACACATACACACACACACACACACACACACACCAGCGCCAATTTAGCATCACCAATACACCTAACCTGCCATGTCTTTGGACAGTGGGAGGAAACCCATGCACACACATGCAGACTCCACACAGGGAGGACCCGGGACTCGAAACATGGTCTCCTTACTGTGAGGCAGCGGCCCCAAATCAGATACCATTTGATATGGGATTTTGTAAAAGCAATTTTAATGTTTGTGATGCACCATCTGTTGGAATGACAGAAACATAGCAACCAGATGGACAACAGACACTTATGCTTTTTATGAAAGTGAATGAATACGTGCATAAATCGCTCTCTATGGCCTAATCATCCCCTGTCTCTAATTGGCTCTCTCTCTCATCACTTCACCACCTAACAGCTAATGTGTGGAGTGAGCATACTGGCACAAAAATGGCTACCATTGTATCATCCTGCTGGATGCTGCACATTAATGGTGGTTGAAGTGGCTCCCCATTCACTATGAAAAGAGCTTCGAGTTATGAGAAAAGTGCTATATGAATGTAAGGAATTATTATTATTACTAGTCATTTAGCCCGTTACAATAACGGGCGCTAGAACAGTACTGCATAAACATTAGCAGGAACAGTCTATATTAAATGGCAAGGGACTTTGACCTCATTCTTTTTGTTGGTCGTATTTTTCTTTCTTTCTGCCTTTCTTTTGTTGATGTTTACTTGCTGAGCTGAGTGTTCTTCGTGGGCTGCCGACGTGTATTGTGTGTCTTTAATTTTCTGTGACAGTAATACTGTCTTGTACGTCCGCTGGCTTGTAATATACCTTTAATTTTCTCTGGCGGTAATACAGGCGTGCGCGTCGGTAATATGCCTTTAATCTCCTTTGACAGTAATACTGGCTTGTATGTGGCTGTAATATGCGTCACTGTATTGTGTACCTTTAATTTCCTCTCACAGTAATATTGGTTTGTATTTCCGTAAAACGCCTCTAACTTTCTCTGACAGTAATATCGCACGTCGCACCGTGACCCGCACATGTGCACTTCACCAGAAGACACCCACACACGGACACCTGGACGCACACAGGGATTTTATTAAAGAGGATTATAAAAAAAATGATGCAAACAAAATGTGAGGAGCAGGTTGGCTTCTTCTCAGTTGGTGCTATATAAATGTAAAAAAATGTATTGCTATTATTATTATTATCCATCCATTCATCCATCATCCAACCCGCTATATCCTAACTACAGGGTCACGGGGGTCTGCTGGAGCCAATCCCAGCCAACACAGGGCGCAAGGCAGGAACCAAACCCTGGGCAGGGCGCCAGCCCACTGCAGGGCACACACGCACACCAAACACACACACTGGGGACAATTTAGGATCACCAATCCACCTAACTTGCATGTCTTTGGACTGTGGGAGGAAACCCATGCAGACACGGGGAGAACATGCAAACTCCACGCAGGGAGGACCCGGGAAGTGAACCCGGATCTCCTAACTGCGAGGCAGCAGGGCTACCACTAATAATAATAATTATTATTATTAATAAAATTACTATTATTAAAAAAAATGATGTAAACAAATGTGAGGAGTATGTTGGCTTCTACTCAGTTGCATCTTTACACTTACAGTCTTTGTTATAGACACTACAGGGGCAGCCAACTCCAATTCTTGAAAGCCACAGTGGCTGCAGGTTTTTATTCCAAGCCAGTTGCTTAATTAGAAGTCAATCCACACCAGTAACAGATCTTATTTAATTTCATGGCTTGTTAGTGTTTTAAATCCACCATGTCAGTTCATTCTTAAATCATAGATTTTTTGGTACTTGTGTACTAAATGGACGGCAGTAAAACGTCCGGGTAGGGAGAGACCTTACAACCCTAAAAAATCTGTCACGAGGAGCTCAACGTGAGTGGGAAAACAGTAATAATAAATTCCAATTGTACGTATGCATTTCTATAATATTCCATCCATTCATCCATTTTCCAACCCGCTGACTCCGAACACAGGGTCACGGGGGTCTGCTGGAGCCAATCCCAGCCAACACAGGGCACAAGGCAGGGAACCAATCCTGGGCAGGGTGCCAACCCACTGCAGAACACACACAAACACACACCAAGCACACACTAGGGCCAATGTAGAATCACCAATCCACCTAACCTGCATGTCTTTGGAATGTGGGAGGAAACCGGAGCACCCGGAGGAAACCCACGCAGACACGGGGAGAACATGCAAACTCCACGCAGGGAGGACCCGGGAATCGAACCCAGGTCCCCAGATCGCCCAACTGCGAGGCAGCAGTGCTACCCACTGTGCCACCGTGCCGCCCGCACCACAGTATAATATTCCAATTTCTGTAAATTTCTAGAGAAAAGCCAAGCAAAATGACACCTTTTATTGGCTAACTAGAAAGATTACAATATGCAAGCTTTCGAGGCAACTCAGGCCCCTTCTTCAGGCAAGATGTAAGAAGAAGGGGCCTGAGTTGCCTCGAAAGCTTGCATATTGTAATCTTTCTAGTTAGCCAATAAAAGGTGTCATTTTGCTTGGCTTTTCTCTACATTCATAATGGCTAACACGGTACAACACCCTAGTACTGTAAATTTCTATATATTTTTTTTATCCCAATAAATATGTTATGAATTTGTCAAAACACTTCTGTTTTCCTTTATCATGCCGTCTGTCCGTTCATCCGGCTGTCCATTTAGTGCACAAGTACCGATTTTGTTTCCTTTCTAATGATACTTGTATCATCCAAGTGACCTGAACCCTAAAACAGATGAGTAATTTTCAGTTCATCACTTTCTCTTCAGTTTCCTTCTGACTGCTTAATTAAACCAAATAGTGAATGATGAATACACACGGGTGGAAATGGAGACAAGCGAGATGGAGAGCTGCTAGTTCCTTTGTAATTTGCAGTTAAAACAATAATAATAATTCTTTGCATTTATATAGCGTTTTCCTCGCTATTCAAAGTGCTCAGCGATTGCAGGTTAAGGGCTTTGCTCAAGGGCCCAACAGAGCAGAGTCCCTACTGGCATTTACGGGATTCAAACCGGCAACCTTCCGATTGCCAGTGCAGATCCCTAGCCTCAGAGCCACCACTCTGCCTGTGTGGGCCGTAAGCCTGCCTCTTAAGTTTGGGGTTAGGTTGCTAGAAGTGGTGAGGCCTGCTCTGTAGGTCCAGACCTGTTATGAAGCACAGGCCTGGTTTTTACTTTTGAGGCCTTTACCCTTTCTCAGGTTTATGAATTGTCAGGATAATAAACGTGACATGTGAAACAATAACAAGTACCATATTTGTAAGCAATTAAGGGTTCAAAATCTTAACAAGTGAGACAAACAGAAAAATGTTACTTGAAAAATGTCTCATGAAGCAATTGGGTTGAAACAAAAACCTGAAGCCACTGCGGCCCACCAGGACTGACATTGCTCAGCTTTAATTTAAAGGATCTGAGTCTTAAATAGCAAATAAATTAAATTAATTGGTAGGAAAAACGAGTCAATAATTAAAAAAATAGTTAGAATGAAAACCTGCAGCCACTGTGGCTCTCCAGGATCGGAGTTGGCCACCCGTGGTATAGACCAGGCATGTCAAACACGCGGCCCGCAACAGAAATCTGTGTGGCCCGCATGACAGATCCTAGTTAGCACTAAACTTGTACAAAATGATTACTATCGTTTGTGATTGAATCATTCTGCATCTTCGGTGTTACTTAGTGACTTTTCTTACTTCTGCCTTCTGACAAAAGCGTGTTTTCCCATGGCATTATGGTACCGGAAACGTCATCTGCTAGTATAGCAACGAGCCTTGTCCAAAGTTAATGAGCCACGACGTCGCAACTGAAGTGCTAGGCTGCAGCAGCGGGCAGCAGGGGTGGCCTTAGGCATGTGCAAACTGTGCACCTGCACAGGGCCACCACGCCAATATATATTGGATATAAAACAGAAAGAGAAAATAACGACAGAGCTGACGGCAATGTGGCCGAAAAACATTGTGTTTCTTGTTAATTAGTACACTGTATTTACTAATATTGCTCGAGTCAGAGCAGTAAGCTATATGTAGTATTATAACATTCTGCCATAATGAGAATATCATGGGCCACCACTTTATTTTCAAGTTACGGACACGCGCATATAGAAGCGTGTCATGAGCACAAGGCGGCTATGCAGTGTCCGCAATGGACGGGCGAAGGTCCACTGATTCTTACTTTGCCCAGGGCCGCCACGAGCCTAGAGCCGCTACTTGCTGGGCTGCTGAGACTGGCCACTGGGCAGAACTGACCATCACGTGTAGTAATAGCTCGCAGACTACAGCTGAAGATCTGAAATGGACGCGAGAAGTTGGTGAGTTGTTTATTAACAAATGTTTGTGATTTTGAGTTTGTAAAATTAGTGTAGGTCAGGGGGCTTTTTGCATATCGGCTTATTTTACAAAATAAACTTTGAAGTAAACTTAGTAAAGTAAAATTAGATTTTTGGAGGATTTGTTTTCCAACTTGAATTACTGAGCAATGAATTCAGTGAGCGTTTTCGTGATTTCAGTTCACACGAACAGGACTTTCCGCTGTTTACGTCCCCATACTTTTACAACGTTGAGAATGCGCCTGAGAATATCCAAATGGAACTGATTGAACTGCAGTCAGATTCTATTCTGAAGGCAAAATACAACAAAGTTGGTGTGCCAGGCTTGTATGCTTACCTGCCATCCTCGTTTGTGTAGATCCTTAAGTTGGCATCGAGAGTATTGCCTATGTGCGGAAGCACTTACCTTTATGAGCAATTGTTTTTGTTAATGAAATCTACCAAAACCCCACATCGCTCAAGACTTACCGTCGAGCACCGTTCATCCCTCATAAAAGTTGCAGCTGCAGAAGATTTCAAGCCTGATATTGACGAACTGGTTACTAACAAGAGATGCCAAGTGTCGGGACAAAAGAAATAAATCTCACACTGTAAGACTCCTATATAAGCAATGAATATAATATAATGAATATAATATAGTAATCTAAAGACCTAGCTAAGAGACTAAGACTCTAATTGTATGCTGTTGTACGGAGATTGTATGGAAATAAATTGCTTTTCTTTAAACTTTTCAGTATTGGAAAGAAAGCTACAATAACTTTGTATAATAGTATTTGTTACAGTGCGGCCCGCTGACGCACGGATGGCAGTCGAAGCAGCCCACCAATGGTAGTGAGTTTGACATGTCTGGTATAGACTATCCTCAAAAATATAACGCTGATTTAAAAGATGTGATAGGACTTGAACATATACGTACCCTTTCCACTCCTGCAGCTCCTCTTAAGAAGTAGTTCCACTCGGCGTCGCTAATTTTTCCCTTCTGTCGCATGACTTCAATGCACAGCATAAAGCTGTAGATTATCTTGTGCTGTTCAAAGAGGCCTCTTGAAATGTTGGTGTACATAGTCAGCAAAGTCTGCTCCAGTAAAGTTTTGAGACGCAGTCCAAGATCGTTGTTCTTTGTAGATGTCTCAATTGTCAAATTAAAAAGCTGAAAGACAGAAAAATAGTGTGATTTCTACATTGAGGAGATAATTTAGTCCTCCATAAGTCTAAGATTAAGTAAATTGTGATATTTTACAGTGTGTCATACACGTGTGAATAGGAGGCAGTCGACAGGCTCGAAAGATGGTAATTCCACGCCGGACCAAGGGGTGGCAGTGTGCACTAAAACCTTTCCCTCTTTCTCCTGTAGACGACCCGAAGGAAACCCCACCTGGGCCTGTCAACCTCCAAATGACATCACTTCCTCCTCCTTCTTATTCTATTAAGGCTGTTCTGTAGTGAACTCAGTCTGTGAAGACCTTTTGATTGCTGCTCATTTTTTTTCATTTGTTTCAAGTATACGCCGTGGCTACCCCAAACCTTTTTCTTTCTCTGGTCTTATCTTTTACAACAGAAACACACAACTCACTCAGGTCATCTCTGGGCAAAACCATAATCACTTATTTCAAATTAGTAGCACATAGCCTTATAAACTGTTTTAATTCAAATTAAAATTACCGATACAGAAAAGCTGGAAAATACATAGAGTATATCATGTGTATTTATTTAGCAACATGCTTTACAAGGTAGAGGATTGTGAGAGGTAGCCCGAACACCATCAGACAGACACCGGCAGTTCTACAAAACACACGGTTTATTTACAAATTCCAGTCCCCGCACACACAGTGCTCCCACACCAGTCATCCTCACATGGGCCTTTAAACGTCCGTGGGCCGCCTTTCTTTCTATTACTGGAGCTTCGTCCTCCTACAGCACACGACTCTCGCTCCCCGACTGTAGGAAGGCGGCCCCTTTTATAATCACCCGGATGTGCTCCAGGTGCTCGTTGACGTCCTTCCTGGTGTGGCGGAAGTGCCGCATGAGCACCCAGAAGCACTTCGGCGTCCCTGATAGGTCCTCCATCAACCCTCCCAGGTGTGGCGGATGCCCAGATATCCCAGGCTCTATGAGGCTCAGGGCGCTCCCTGGCGGTGGCCACGGGCCCCAATGGGTTTGAGCCTCCACACTCCGTCCCTGTGGTCCCCACATTATCCAGGGCGGTTGCCCCTTCATGGCCCGGGGAACGTATAGTCTGCCTCCCGGTCCTCCCAGGCGTCCCGGCTGGGTCTGACCCCCAGCCTTCTGCCACAGGATATAGAACAGGGAGCCACCATCTAATGCTGGTGCAAAACAAGGAAATATCAATATGTGTTTTATGAAATTTGAAATTTCATTACATAAAAAAATTGTCACTTTGTCTAATTGCATTGAAACATGGATGCAATGAGGACGGAAACAAATCTCACTACAGCGTGTTGTTCAACAATAGTGTGATCCCTCAGCAGAACGTCAATGTTCATTGGATCTTGGTGTTAACTAGACAAACAACTGAACGCTGTGTTGCGCATGTTCAGACCACACATAGGTAAGCATAAACGTGCTACATTGCATCAGCTTCTACCCATTGTGGTTATTGCATAATTTTCAAATTGCCTTTACTTGTTGAATTACCCTATAAAATTGGATTATTGGGAGACGCCTATAGGAAAATTATACTGCTTGAAGGCTGATCTTTGATGGCATCAAAGAGATTCTTATTTATGTTTCATTAATGAATCGACTTTGTCACAGATGTTTCCCCTAATATTTCTTAGGAGAAATAACTTTAGAGGAAAAGACACAACTGAAGTAGAACGAGTCAAAATTGTGAATTTGGTTTGAAAAAGCATGTTAGGTTTTATGAGATCTGTTTCTAATCTTGTTTTAATCTTACCTTTTATTTGTTTGGATGATGCCTTTATCAAAGGCAGCTTACAACATCTGAGATACAGTTGGTTACATTTTTTTTTTGTTTTTCCAACTTCAGCACAAGCAGGTGATGTGATTTGCTCATGGTCTCACATGGTGTCAGTAGTGGGATTTGAACTAAAGCTAAACCACAATGCTACACTACTAATCTCTTTCCAGAAATGAGCATGATCTAAATGGAGCAGGTCGGGTCAGGTTGGGGAGCATACACTGATACAGCACGTTGCCTCACCCACCACACGACGAAACATCTCGGGATCCTAGTTGGCAACCCCCTAGGCTGACATGTGGTCCAGTCCAACCCTCCGGAAATGACCATCTATCTTCCAGGTGTTATGTGGGCATCCCCTTGGCCTGGTCCAGCCACTCAGGTCCTTAATAATGAGGGTCCTGTTAGCCAGATCACCCTCGGGGAATCACACAACATGGCTGTAGTACCGTAGCTGACGCTCCATCACAATACAGGTAATGTGCCTCATTCGGGACTACATGAACAACACAAAGTCAAACCAATGGTACCCAAGGATTCTCAGAAGAGACACAGTACCAAAGGAGTCCAGTCTTCATCTCAGGTCACTGGATAGCGTCCATGTCTCGCAAACATATAGCAAGAAAGGAAGCACCAGGACTCTAAAAACTTGGACCTTCATCCTTTTGCAGAGATATCTGGAGCGCCACACACTCCTTTCCAGCGACCTCATGACCCCCCATGCTCTCCCAATCCTTCTACTTCCTTCATAGGAAGAGTCACCAGAGACATGAATGTCACTGCCAAGGTAGGTAAACCTCTCAACAGAACTGAAGGAGTCCAGTCATCGTTTAATTGGAACACAATCTTAATACATAATTCGGCAGTCTCCTCACTCACTCACTCACTCACTCACTCACTCACTCACTCACTCACTCACTCACTCACTCACGTCCGTCCGAAGCCGAATGCGCAGTCGCCTTCTGCGCACGTCGCCTTCTGCGCACGTCGCCTTCTGCGCATGTCCAAAGCCGAATGCGCAGTCGCTTTCTGCGCAGCTGCCCGAAAAACCTTACGAGACCGACATTGCGGCAGGCGGCAGATTTACGGCCGTGAAAATTCAAAGAGAAAGGCAACTTCGACTGACATCCAACCCCAACATCGCGGGAGGCGGCGGATTTACGGCCGCAAAAATTCAAAGAGAAAGGTGACTTCGATTAAAGCTCTAGAGGCCTGAAAGGCGATTTCGACTACAGCTCAAGGCCTAATTACGCATTCATTCAATACACCTATATCAGGTTTGTGGTGCTTATACTTATTATATATTATACTATTCCACTCGTGCCCGTTTCATCTTACGTTGTCGAAACGGGCTCTTTGTCTAGTTGGAATATAAATTATAACAACTAATAAAATTATTCAGAAGCCAGAACTACAGTTTTGTAATCATAGAGAAGTGTTTTATTACCACAGATCACTGTCCATACATTTTACCATATATCACTGAGAACACAATGCAAATACTTTCAAACTGTAAAAAAGAAATGGCAAGACACTATTTGAATGATCTGAATCCACTGTGGGAATTTGGCAAGATCTCTACTGAAATTGAAGACACTTGTGGGGAATTGTTTTCTCAGAAGAAAAATCTGAGAAGCATGTGACCAAAGAAAAGGTCTCCATTTTGTTTCTTTCTGGTCTCGTTGTGGAGGAGAAAACAAAAGGGTATTAAGGAGACCACTTTTTTGACTTTTCATTCCTACTGGATGGACAGTTGTATCGAGTCTGAGTGTTTGTAAGTGAGAGTCTGTGTTGTAAAAATACCATCCCCAAAAACTGCCTAGTTTACCAAAATGGTAGCACAGGCCATGACAGCAAAAGGGTCCTGTTTTCACTCCGTAAGTACCACCAAAGACGTGTGTGTAGGGTGTCACACACGTGTGTTTAGGAGACAACTAAAGGGCTTGAATACATTGTGATTCCATGCCAGACCAGGGGGTGGCGAAGTGCACTAATTTTCCCTCTCGATCTTTTGCAGACCATTCTAGGGAAATCCCGCCCAGCTCTGGGGCAGCCAATGACGTCACTTTCGGTTTCCGGTATTGATGACATCACTTCCGCCACTGGCCTTTAAAGCTGCCATCTTGTCTCAAGAGAATCAGTTCTGTTTTGGACTCAGTTGAATGAACATGTCTTTGTTTTTGAATCAGTTTTGCAGCCTGGAACAATTATACGGGTGGCAGCCCCAAACCTTCTCAACATCTTATGGTGGTTTTTGTGACAAGGGTTAATTGACAAATTCAAAATGGGAAGGTGTTGGTGAGCTGATCATGAATTAGTCGCACACCCAAGTTATGTTGTTGCCTTGCAATAATCAGTGCTGTCGCCCCTTCGACAGAACTCTCACCTGGATTGCTTGTGTCTGATAACTGAGGAATATTTGTTTTCAAATTCAGGAATGTGAATTTCCCCTTGGGATTAATAAAGTATCTATCTATCTATCTATCTATCTATCTATCTATCTATCTATCTATCTATCTATCTATCTATCTATCTATCTATCTATCTATCTATCTATCTATCTATCTATCTATCTTACATCAGGGGTGGGCAAAGTCGTTCCTGGAGGGCCACAGTGGCTGCAGGTAGCATGCATTATTGGGTTTCATTAAATACTTGGAAGGAAAGTGAAAAAAAACGTGAAGGACTGAGAAGTACTCCTCCATTTTAGCCTTCAGATCATTTGGATGATATCCTTAGAAAGGGGAAGAAAATCGAGGATATGAGAATGACCTGACATGGCACAGTTAAAGCAGTAACAAGCCATGAAATTAAATTATTGGCAAGGATTGCTTTTTAATTAAGCAACCGGGTTGGAAAAAAAACCTGCAGCCACTGCGGCCCTCCAGGACTGACTTTGCCCACACGTATTTTACATTATATTATTGAGTGTTTCAAGGAGAGCAAAGTCACAAATAGCATTACCTGCTTGAAGTACTTCAATGAAAACTGGTACATTGGGTCTATTTCAGACAGACTGGCGATTACAAAGTACATCACAGACCCACGGGTTGCTACGATGCGATATTTTTCTCTTGCAGCATTAATATTCACTTGAGTCGTTTCAGCCTCTCGTAATCTTGTCTTAATCGCACCTGAAGTAACCTGAAAACAGAAAGAAGACAAATGCTCACTCAGGTACTGAAGAATCCATTAGCACATTTTTGACACGTGTACCTATTTTTAGATTCCTTATGGGTCAAGGATGGACAGGATTAGAAATGAGTACGTTAGAG
This sequence comes from Erpetoichthys calabaricus, assembly GCF_900747795.2. NCBI lineage: Eukaryota > Metazoa > Chordata > Cladistia > Polypteriformes > Polypteridae > Erpetoichthys > Erpetoichthys calabaricus. The sequence continues at coordinate 187,449,399 of NC_041400.2, forward strand.
GATGGCTGGGAGACAAAATCAGAGAGCAAGATGGTGTTGGTTTTGACATGTGTACAGTTGTGGCCAAAAGTTTTGAGAATGACCCAAGTGTTGGTTTTCACAAAGTTTGCTCCTTCAGTGTTTTTTGATCTTCTTGTCAGATGTTTCTCTGGTGTACTGAAGTAGAATTATAAGCATTTCATAACTTTCAAAAGTGTTTACTGACAATTACATGAAGTTTATGCAAAAAGTCAATATTTGCAGTGTTGGTCCGTCTTTCTTTTTCAAGACCTCCGCAATTCACCCTGGCAGGATGTCAATCAACTTCTGGGACAAATTTTGACTGATGGCAGCCCATCCTTGCATCATCAATGCTTGGAGTTTGTCAGAATTGGTGGGTTTTTGTTTGTCCACCCGCCTGTTGAGGACTGACCACAAGTTCTCAATGGGATTAAGATCTGGGGAGTTTCCTGGCCATGGGATTAAACCAAAGGGCACCTCCCTTATGGTGGTCTCTTCTCTAAGCCTTCTCTCTATAACCCTTTCCCCAATTCTGATTGTGTGTGACATCAACTTTATCTCTCTATAGTTTCCAAAATCCTGAATATCACCCTTCTCTTTATAAATGAGTACAACCACACCGCTCCTCCACTCCACTAGTATTCTTTCCTGTTCGTAGATCTTCAGATGAGATGTAAAACTGAGGTCCTGACTCTCTGAGGTCCTAAAAGTGGGCATCCTTCATAAAGAGTATGCTGTATCTCGATATCCTGGCTAAGTTTCCCACCACGCTCTAGTCCTTCTGGCCCTCTAATTATCTCCTTTCTCTAATTGGCTATCTCTCTCTAAGACCCTTCACCACCTAACAGCTAATGTGTGGTGAGCATACTGGTGCAAAAATGGCTGCTGTCGCATCATCCAGATGGATGCTACACATTAATGGTGGTTGAAGTTGCTCCCTACTCACTTTGACTTATGAGAAAAGCACTACATTAATGTAAGGAATTATTAATTATTATTATTATTATTATTATCTTCGGCATTAGATCCTACAACACATCTACTCGTCTCCTGAACTCTTCTGCTGGCATTTCATCCCATCATGTCGCCTTTCCATTCTTCATTCTTTCCATTGCCTCTTTTGCTCTTTATTCTTGGTACTTGCCCTCCATCCCCAAGATATTTCTTAATTCAACAGCTTTCAGAGTACCCACCTCCATATATTCTTGATCCTATCGTGCTCACTCAAGACAATTCATTAATTTAGTCCATTATCCATCCATTTTCCAACCCGCTGAATCCGAACACAGGGTCACGGGGGTCTGCTGGAGCCAATCCCAGGAACCAATCCCGGGCAGGGTGCCAACCCACCGCAGGACACACACAAACACACCCATCCACACACCAAGCATACACTAGAGCCAATTTAGAATCGCCAATCCACCTAACCTGCATGTCTTTGGACTGTGGGAGGAAACCGGAGCACCCGGAGGAAACCCACACAAGACACGTGGAGAACACTCCACACAGGGAGGACCCGGGATAGATGGATTATTATTATTATTATTGTTTCTATTGGATATTTATATGAGACCCTTTCCAGAAGACAGAGTGGTAGCTCTGAGGGTACGGATCTTCACTGGCAATCGGAAGGTTGTCCTGTAAACACCAGATGTGACTCAACTCCGTTGGGCCCTTCAGCAAGGCCCTTAACCTGCAATTGCTCTGTCCTGGGTGTGACGTTAACTTGAATCCAACCCTTCAAGCAGGTCCCCCAATTTACAGGGGAAACTTGGGGGTTGGTGGCAGGATTGGGACTCCAGCCACTGTGAAAAAACCTGTCATTGTTCCATTCCATTTGAACGAGTTTGGTGCTGAGGCGTCACCCATTGCACAGCTGCACTCGGGTCCTGAGGTGGTGGGTGCGACTGTTATCAGTGGTCCCAAACCCTCTCTCTCTCTTTTTTCCAGAGTTACTTAAGTCACCAGGAAACATTAAAACTGTTCACAGGTCATTTTTACAGGCATGTCAAGTGACTTCCTCGGGTGATGTGATGTAAAGTCCGATGCCTATTGGCAGGGTAAAGCAATGCCAGATTTCCACTGTACTGCAGACACTAGGGCCAATTTAGAATCGCCAATCCACCTAAACTGCATGTCTTAGGACTGTGGGAGGAAACAGGAGCGCCCCTGGAGGAAACCCACGCAGACACGGGGAGAACACTCCACGCAGGGAGGACCCGGGAAGTGAACCCAGGTCTCCTAACTGCGAGGCAGCAGCGCTACCCACTGCGCCACCATGCCGCCCTAGTCCATTATACATTATAGAATTTTTAATAATAATAATAATACATTTTATTAATATAGCACCTTTACCCTGCTCAATGCACTTAAATAATTGAATCCATTAGCAAAATAATGTGATCCATTAGATTCATTAATAATTACACCATTAAATATTATCAATACTATACCTATGCACATGCTTTTGTGTTTACCTAATTTATTCAATTATGAAAAAATAATACTACTGCCATATGATTTATTGTAGTCCCTAAAGCATTTACATATAATTAATGGAGATATTGAAATTAAACTCTTTGTTCAGTACATCTTTACGCTGAATTAAGCAAAATGTAACTGACAAGACATAATACCTAGTTAAGACATTGATAAGACTGAACAATAGCATGACAGAGAGAGACCACCCCAAAGAAATACAAGATTCAGAACACTTCAGGATTATAAACAAACATAGCTGGAAGATTGACAGAAACTTTTTATTCTAAAAATAAAGCTTATTCATATACTTCATTTCATAAACCGATTATCCAACTCAGGGTTATGAGATGTCAGTCTTTCTCTGCAGAATAAGAATACTGAAGACAATGAAACTTAGTAATATTAACAGTAATTATGTACGAAATGGGACAAGCTTAAAGGGTGATACACTTTAGTAACATATAATTTCTAATTACTTTTATGTTTCTACTTTCTCATGGGCAATGCTGTGTAACTCAGTTATATTACAGAAGAACTGTAGCAGAGGTGGTCCACTCCTACAAGTACTTGGGGGTCCACATTAATGACAGATTGGACTGGTCTCAGAACTCAGGGGAACTACAGAAGAAAGAGCAGAGCAGGCTCTTCGTCTTTAGGAGATGACACTCCTTTAATGTGGGAAGTGACTTCCTTCACATCTTCTTCAACTGTGTGATGGCCAGTGTGGTGTGCCGGGCTGGTAACATCACTTCAAGAGAGGCCTACATTGTGCTTCTTTTGAGTTCAAGTTGATTCTCCAGGAGACTACAGCACGGGACAATACACTGGCAACCATGGACAGGTAGAGCATTTCAAGCAGCTTGCCGCATACATCAAAAAACCTGAGTCTCCTTAAGAAGTATGGTGTGTTCTGGCCCAATGTGTTGTTAGACCAGTCCAGTTGAACCTTGGGGTATCTACTGTCATCACATGAACATTCCAACACTGATTCCAATATGACAGTGGATTCTCCATATCAGGTGGGAGAATGAGTGCACCAATTCCAGAACCAAGACAATGACCAAAGGCATTGAAACCATGATCATGAAGAACCAACAATGCTGCATATGTCACTGTATCAGAAAGCCTGACTTGTGACTCCCTTGACAAGTCCTATATTCACAGAAACGCAAAATTCAGAAAATTTTGGGCAACATAAAAAGCAGTTTAGCGACACTCTCAAGGGCAGATTTATTAAAGGCCAGAACAGCATCAATAGCCACAGAATGTCACATATGGTTCTGCATGATTTATTAGGCAGTCCTTTAGTGTGAGACTCTGATGAGGCAAACCTCTTGACCCTACCATCCCAAGATGCATTTAGTAGTCTCAGGTAACCCATACATATAGGGGACATTTTAAACATTTTAGCTGGCCTACACAATGTCAGGCGACAAGTTTTGGTCAAAAGAAACAGGAGTGCAGTGTAACGAGAAGTAATATCTATATATATATAAAATCCCTGTGCGCGTCCAGGTGTCCGTGTGTGTGTGTGTGTGTCTTCTGATAGATAGATAGATAGATAGATAGATAGATAGATAGATAGATAGATAGATAGATAGATACTTTATTAATCCCAATGGGAAATTCACATTCTTCAGCAGCAGCATACTGATACAATAAATAATATTAAATTAAAGAATGATAATAATGCAGGTGAAAAACAGACAATAACTATGTATAATGTTAAATATTAACGTTTACACCCCCGGGTGGAATTGAAGAGTCGCACAGTTTGGGGGAGGAACGATCTCCTCAATCTGTCAGTGGAGCAGGACAGTGACAGCAATCTGTCGCTGAAGCTGCTCTTCTGTCTGGAGATGATACTATTTAGTGGATGCAGTGGATTCTCCATGATTGACAGGAGCCTGCTGAGCACCCTTCGTTCTGCCACAGATGTCAAACTGTCCAGCTCCATGCCAACAATAGAGCTTGCCTTCCTCACCAGTTTGTCCAGACGTGAGGCGTCTTTCCTCTTAATGCTGCCTCCCCAGCACACCACTGCGTAGAAGAGGGCGCTCGCCACAACTGTCTGATAGAACATCTGTAGCATCTTATTGCAGATGTTGAAGGACGCCAGCCTTCTAAGGTAGTATAACCGGCTCTGTCCTTTCTTGCACAGCGCATCAGTATTGGCAGTCCAGTCCAGTTATCATCCAGCTGCACTCCCAGGTATTTATAGGTCTGCACCATCTGCACACAGTCACCTCTGATGATCAGAGGGTCCATGAGGGGTCTGGGCCTCCTAAAATCCACCACCAGCTCTTTGGTTTTGCTGGTGTTCAGGTGTAGGTGGTTTGAGTCGCACCATTTAACAAAGTCATTGATTAGGTCCCTATACTCCTCCTCCAGCCCATTCCTGATGCAGCCCACGATAGCAGTGTCATCAGCGAACCTTTGCACATGGCAGGATTCCGAGTTGTATTGGAAGTCTGATGTATATAGGCTGAACAGGACCGGAGAAAGTACAGTCCCCTGTGGCGCTCCTGTGTTGCTGGCCACAATGTCAGACCTGCAGTTCCCAAGACGCACATACTGAGGTCTATCTGTAAGATAGTCCACGATCCATGCCACTAGGTATGAATCTAATCCCATCTCTGTCAGCTTGTCCCTAAGGAGCAGAGGTTGGATTGTGTTGAAGGCGCTAGAGAAGTCCAGAAACATAATTCTTACAGCACCACTGCCTCTGTCCAAGTGAGAGAGGGATCGGTGTAGCATATAGATGATGGCATCCTCTGCTCCCACCTTCTCCTGATATGCAAACTGCAGAGGGTCAAGGGCGTGTTGAACCTGTGGCCTAAGGTGGTGAAGCTGCAGCCTCTCTATGGTCTTCATCACATGTGATGTCAGAGAAACAGGCCGAAAGTCATTCAGCTCACTAGGACGTGATACCTTTGGGACTGGGGTGATACAAGATGTTTTCCAAAGCCTCGGGACTCTCCCCTGTTCCAGGCTCAGGTTGAAGATGAGCTGTAGAGGACCCCCCAGCTCCGATGCACACACCTTCAGCAGTCGTGGCGATACTCCATCTGGACCCGCTGCTTTGCTGGCACGAAGTCTCCTCCGCTCTCTGGTCACTTGCGCTAATGTAATTATGGGTGGGGATGTCTTTCCTATGCTGGAATCAGCAGAAGGATGTGTGGAGAGTGCAGTACTCTGAGGTGAGTGTGAGAGTGGGTTAGGGTGGTCAAACCTGTTAAAGAAGTTGTTCATTTGGTTTGCTCTCTTCACGTCTCTCTCGATGGTGGTACCCCGCTTCGAGCTGCAAGATGAAGTGCGCATGCACAGGGCACGGTGCGATGCGTGATATTACTGTCAGAGAAAGTTAGAGGCGTTTTACGGAAATACAAACCAGTATTACTGCGAGAGGAAATTAAAGGTACACAATACAGTGACGCATATTACAGCCACATACAAGCCAGTATTACAGTCAGAGGAGATTAAAGGCATATTACCAACGCGCACGCCTGTATTACCGCCAGAGAAAATTAAAGGTATATTACGGACGTACAAGCCAGCGGACGTACAAGACGGTATCCTTCAATAAGGGCGCGCACAAAAAGGCGAGCCTCAAAAGGGCGACCTTAATTGGGCGCAGCGAATAAAGGCGCGCGTAAATAGAGATCTGCACCTTTGTTGCTCTTCACATATTCCAGAGCCATTTGAACTAAATTATCTACGAATGCCTTTATTCGCCGCGCTCAATTGAGGTCGCCCTTTTGAAGCTCGCCTTTTTCTGCACGCCCTTATTGAATAGAGCCGTACAAGACAGTATTACTGTCACAGAAAATTAAAGACACACAATACACGGCGGCAGCCCACGAAGAACGGTCAGCTCAGTAAGTAAACATCAACAAAAGAAAGGCTGAAAGACAAAGAAAAATACGACCAACAAAAAGAATGAGGTCAAAGTCCCTTGCCATTTAATATAGACTGTTCCTACTAATGTTTATGCACTACTGTTCTAGCACCCGTTACTGTAACAGGCTAAATTACTAGTTTTGAAATATTTTGCATACTCTGGTTATTGATAGGGCAGCACGGCGGCGCAGTGGGTAGCACTGCTGCCTTGCAGTAAGGAGACCTGGGTTCGCTCCCCTGCGTGGAGTTTGCATGTTCTCCTCGTGCCCGCGTGGGTTTCCTCCGGGTGCTCCGGTTTCCTCCCACAGTCCAAAGACATGCTGGTTAGGTGCATTGGCGATTCTAAATTAACCCTAGTGTGTGCTTGGTGAGTGTGTGCCCTGCGGTGGGCTGGCGCCCTGCCCCGGGTTTGTTTCCTGCCTTGCGCCCTGTGTTGGTTGGGATTGGCTCCAGCAGCTCCCTGTGACCCTGTAGTTAGGATATAGCGAGTTGGATAATGGATGGATGGATTCTTTGTCTAACTGCAGTCCATTAGAAGCACAAGGGGACACTTTTGTGAAGCCCCAGGTTGAAATAATAGTTTGAAAGTAAAGACCACCCCAGTCAGTGAGCAGCCTGCCATAAAGGTCCCCAAGTTTAAACATGCAGGGAGCAGTGAGACAAGTAAGAGGTTACGGGTAACAGTCACATAATTGGTTTTGACATTTCTTCCTACTCTCCATCGAGAAAAGAATCTGATAGCTTAGCTGGCACCTTACATGTTAGGTGCATGCCATAGGTGATAACACAATTACACATTATATAACATCATTCTTACTTTTAATGTCCACTGAGACTGAGAAATAGTGGAAGTATGCAGCTTATTTCTGTTCTGGTGAATTTCTATCCAATGTTTGGTCACTTATGTCATCCCGCAACATTTGCTTTTGATTTTTTTCTACTATTTTAATCTCATTATGTAATCATGGCATACACGTACAGTAAGCAGATGTGTTTGTTTCTTGTCAATTTCCTTCTGCTTTGCTGCACTCGTGTAAACATTAAACAGACAGAGCGCCTGGCATGCAGGTTCATATCTGCCAGAGTAAAGCAAAAATCTTCCTCTGTTGATTTATAACCTAATGGGAAAATAAACCTACAACCAGGAACTGCAGGTTACACGTCTGTACTTTATGTCATGTTAATAAGACGTACTTACACAGAAGGTTGAAAGAAAATGAACATTTTAATGCAGAATGAGAACAATAAGCCTGGTTTAAATGAAATGCCTACATGACCTTCCCCTACAATGAAATTGCAACTGAGGTCTCCAGCGTCCCTTTCACTTCTTGGACTGTGTGTC